>NC_091498.1:7243309-7473309 GCF_947461875.1 Haliaeetus albicilla | reverse complement strand
AGACCCCTTAGTTCATGACCTACTACCAGGTTGGGGTCTACTGGCAAGTACCTATCTCACCCTCAAGAGTGCCTGCAAGACCAAGGGCTCTGTGCTAACTGATTCTCCTTTGAAATTAGATGGAAAAGATTTCCAGGAGAAGGGTGTCAGTGAAATATATTAAAGGAAGAAAAAGGTCTGAGATTAGACCATCGGTGTGACGTCAATTAGTAAGTAAAGATATAAACATGCAGAACTTCAGACAAGCTTACAACCAGATGTGTAACAGCCTTGGAAAGCAGGTGGGAGCTCACCAGGTCCTCCACCTAAATTAGAAATGACACATTCAAGATTTTGCCCATAACTTCTGTTAATGTAGACTCACCTCTTCCTCAAAACCCCTCTTCCTCATTCTGCTATGGATTTCAATTCAAACTCACCCTAGATTTCAGGGCAGAACTCTTCAAAAAAAACCAAGTGATTTATTCTTAGTTATCTAACACAGGAAAACAAGAGGACCAGGTGTATCCTGAGAAGTGCAGTCCAGAAACATTCCAGAGCTTAACAAGTCTTCAGTCTGCAGAAAAAAATAGGGGAAATGCCCACATTTGTACATATTAATGATTTGTCTCTATACAGAGTCTGGAATCTCCCCTAGTTCAACTAATGCACTGGCATGGGGCAGAGGTAAGGGTTGTAGGCTGGAGCTGCTATACTTGCAAGCTGAGATAAACATTGGGGCAATCTCTGGAGTGAATGAATGATGCAGGTACAAGCTCCTCTGTTTTTTCTTAGTGGCATAGCCAGGCTATTCATACTAACTGCTTGCTGGTTTTGTAGATACTTGACTTCAATGCTATGAGTACCCTTGGACTCACCTACCTCTCTCCCCATGACTGGTGGTACAGGGAACTTCAGCTTCTGGTTGGTTCACATGTAAATCTGCCATTTTCCTCTGCTCTAACAGGCACTAAGCAAACACATTCCTCTGGGGAATTCATGCATGTGCAGGGCAGAAGAACTTGGCTTTGAAGATGCTGTCCCTTCAGCATGGTAGGATCTGATTTCCTGATTCTTTCCCTGCATCCCTTTCCTCTTCCCAGCCTCAGAGACTTCCATCTCCTCCATCCCATCTTTACTGACTGATGAAGTGGGCCACTCTGTTATGCTGAAGCTCTGTGGATTTCTGTGGGGCATCCAACTGTCCTGCAGACTCCAGGAGTCTAAATACTTAAATCATCAGCCCACATCTTCCCAGCAATTAATGACATTGCTCCCCAGCCTTGTTTGGTTCTGCCAAGAGATGCTGTTGGAAGTTTTTCCTCTACTTTCTCTCTTGTCATGATGCTGCAGGGTTGGAGACCAAGCAGAAGATAAGACAGACCCATGGTGCACAACAGAGAAAGGGGAAAGAGAGAGTAGAGCTGTCCTGAGCTGTTGTGCTCTTCTTGGTTCACCCCTACATAAAACTCTGAAGGAAACAGAAGTGCTCTGCATATCTTCTGTCGAGGTTGTGAATGGCAGCTCTGTCCCAGAAAGAGGGCAATTGTGGAAGGGAAACCAGTAAGTAAGGCTACAGTTTGGGAGAGTGTATGCTGGCTTTCTGAGAAAGGACATGAGAGCTACGGTCTTAGCTTTTAAGTTTTCTCAGAAAGTCAAGACTTCAGGTTAAATTAACTCTCATTTTGCTGGCTTTACTGAGATTTGTTGTGGTCCTTTACAGGGGAATGAATCTTAGCTCAAAGCAATGATTTCTTGCCCTCTCTTTTTGCTTACTCCCTTGTGTTCCTCTGGACCAAATAGCCTCTGTATAGCTCAACATCAGCAGTGAATTGGCTCTTTTGTGTTAGATGGATTGTACAAAACCTTTGGGGACGATTAAGTTTGCAGTTTTGTGTTGACATGCACAAATCTCCTGAATTTTTGAAAATGAAAATCAAGAGTAATATGTGCCTGAGGTTCCCCACTGACAAGGAACAGCAAGGGTCAGCTGCTGCCTAACGGATGGGGAGCCAGCACCTGTCCCACAGCCCCCAAGTAAGGCAAACAGGGCAGAACTAGACATCATGGCCAGGTTCAACCAAGAGTCCAGATCACTGGACAACATCCTGGTGACAAGGGAGGTCGCAGGTCAAGCTGGGAAGTCAGCATGCAGGACAGGATTGGGATCCAAAGGGTCCATGACGTGGCAGGGGCATGACTGTGGCTGACCTGGAGATCAACACTCCTCCAATGTAGCTCAGGCATAGCCTGAAAGCCCAGGACTGCACTCAGATGGGCCCCTGGACCCATGGGCAGGGGCTTGATGGAGGCCCCAGCAGAGACTGGCTAGGGCCATTGAGGTCTACCAATACCCTCACAGAGAAGAGGGTGAAGGGGCTCACTGAGAGAGCTAGTTAAAAGCATTACCTCCCCATGAGGATTTTGCTTCCCATTTTCTCTTTCTGTAGTTAGGGCTGGGCCCATTGAGAAATGTTGAGAGTGAGCTGGAGGAAAACTCCCCATTCAGTCTCTGGTTTTTACCATTCATTAGAGCTCTTATTTAAACTAGTGCTGTTCTTCAGCTAGGCTCTATCCAGAAAAAAAAAAAAAGAAAGAAAAAATTGGTATAGTTCACCTGAACTGGAAATTTTCTTGTTTTCCTCCATCAGGAAGCATAAAGAAAGGGGGGAAAAAAGGAATAAGCAGCATAGGCATCATATATATGATTTTATCCAACAACAAAACCAGAGAAAGTCAGAAGGTGAACATAGATATCCAAACCCACCAGTACTTCCCTGTTGATATGGTTCCTTCTGACAAACCAGACAAGGAAAGCAGGAGCCCAGCATTAGCTCCACAGCCTGACCACTGGCCTGAGTCTCAGGCCAGAAGGAAGCTCCACTTCTCTGTTCCCAAACCATGTCCACATCAAGATCCAAAAGTGTGACCTCCCTTCACCTCACCCACGTCACACGCCCTGCTTGGAGGCTGTCAATGGGAAACCCAGCCCTGTTGTGCAGAAGATGTCTCCCTCCACCCTTCCCTGCCCACCCAGAGACATCCTTTCTTCCATGAAAGCAGCCAGGTCCATCACACAGCTGCCCATGTACTGGCCATAGCTGGCCCCAGCTACAGCCATGAGCAACCCTGCAGTGATGGGAAGAGCAGCTCTGGTCAACGAGTAGAAGGGTGGAGTTGACAGACCCAGGCCTCCCCCAGAGGAACCCCAGTTCAGGTGCATGGGAAAAAACTGGGACCATGACAGTTGACACTGCAATATTGACTTCTGGGGGGACCAGCCCAGCTCAGCCTGACATGGCTTTCACTGTGGAGGTGGCTCAACAGTGGCTTAGCCCTGAGGAAGGCCAGGCAAGGCCGGAGGAGAGCTCGAGCAGGTGGTGAAGCATCCGCTGGAGGGGGCACCATGCTGTGCCTGTGGGCTGGGGAGGGAGTCCAGGATAGGATGTGTGCATTGGCTGGTGCAGTGTGGAAGAGAGTGGGGGTACCACTGGTAGCAGACAGCTGGTCAAAAATCCCAAGCTTGGGGTTATTGTCCCTTCTGCAGCCACAGAGCTCCAGACAATCAGCGACGAAGTGCTGGAGTGCTCCTTGGCACAGCACACTGACCTTTTTACTTTGCTCTTGGAAATTAATGAGCAAAGAAGAGTTTTACCATGTGGGAGAGCCTCACAGATAATAATTTTGTTTATTTAGATATTGTAGCCCATTGCCTTTGTCTGGGAAGTTAGTCTGCCACTATGGGAACCCACACCCCTCCTTCTCCAGGCCAGATTGAGGATGTATTCTCCAGTCTCATCTGTACCCTGAACCCTCTCCACAGTGCAGCTGAGGACCTGATCCTCTTTTTGGATCCATGTGGACTTCTCCTTGCCTTCTTCCTAAGCTTCATGTCTGTAAGATTTCCGTGTTCTGGACATGGCTTTGTACCACTGGGCACTGCTGCCATCTGGAAAACTCCCAGCCCTTCTCCACCTGATGCTCTGCAAAGGCTGAAAGATTAGGGACATGCTAGAGCACTTGGCTGCCTGCACAACAGCGTCACCAGATTTCCAAGAAGATTTTAGTGGACTGATTCCCTCTATATCTGCTTTTATTCTTATTTATCTTCTGCTTTCTTATCCTGTAAAGATTCCTGTCTTTGCCCTAATATCCACAGTCAATTACTCTCCTGGTTGTAATTGCACAGCCCCCCACAGGGCCAGGGTCTGCACTCTAGTCTGCTAGAAAGCAGCTTCCCAGTCACGATCCCTGTTGTATTGCTGGAGGAATGAGTGGCAGCCATGCCCTCTGCAGCAGCAACCCATGTTGCGTGTTGGTCTTGCATAGTCCTGCCCTGGGAAGGCAAGCCAAATGGTGAAGTGAATGATCAGCAGAACCCAGAGCAAAACCTCTGGAGCTGGAAGTTGTCACTGATGCTTAACCCAATAACTTGTGCAGAGAAGCATTTGAACACATCCTCTGGCTTCTCCCATGCTGTCTGGGATTCCTGGAGACCCCTGTGTGCAACAAGGCTGTGACACCAGGACAGAAACCCCAAAGCACCGGGCTGTTGGCAGCAGGAGGGGATGCATGGGGGAAGTGTTTTGATCTCCACAGATGAAAGGAGCCCTGCCAACTTCCCCATGCAAGGGACCATGACAGCAGCCCCTTCTAGGGTGATCCCCCCATTGAGGAAAGAGGCCCTGAGGGGCCAGGGGGCTGCAGCACAGGGCAGAGGGAGAGGACTGCCTGCACTGGGCTGCAGATAGGTCTGTCCCTGGGAATGATGCAGAGCCCCCACCTCCTGGAGCCATAAGGAAGGGGTGTCTGGGCTGCAGCTCTGCTGGGAATGCTCAGGGACAAAGGGTCTGTCTCCAGCCCTGGAGATTGGACCCCACATGATCCCGTGGAGCCTAGAGTTGGGCCAGGGGTTGGGGAAAGGAACAGAAGGGGGCCTGGAGAAAGTTTTCTCTTCAGTGGCTTGAGCTCCCTAGACGACTTGCTCACATCCTGATTTCTTCACTGCAAAAGGTTGACTTGCATTAGGGGAATCTTGCTGGGGACCTGGTTCCCTGTATCACAGAGGAAGTGAATGGGAGCAGGCAGTTTCCCTGCTCCACATTTCTACACCTCCTGCCCAGAGCTTCTGCGTCCAGGCCCCTCTACATCTCCCTGATTTTTCTCGGGGTCCTTTGCCATTGGGCAGAAATGGCAAAAAGTGATCCTAGAGGAGACAAGAGATGCTGATAGAGGGTGGTAGGCACCAGGACTAACCTAGCTGGAAGGTCCAGCAGGACCCTTGCAGGGTGGGGAGGTGGAATCACCCAAAATGTACATGCTGTCTGAGCAGGACTCAGCAGGGCTAATGGTGGGAAAAGTGCTGCTTCCAACACACAGCTGTGCTTGGTCTATGGTATTTAGTCTCCCCTGGCCATGTTGCTCTGACACTGTGGGCAGTTCCCACACAGAAGAACTTTCCCTCCCTCATTCTCCCTATGGATTGAAGGGACTTGACCGTATGAATATCCAATTCTGTTTCTCCATAATCGGTCTCTATTCCGTATTCACACCTTGCCTAGATAAAACCACAGGTGGTGGCGGTGTGGTTTTGGGTGGGTTGTGCGATCCTCTCCCCACTCCACTTGCTGTCCGTGCACAGAGCATCCTCGCTGCAGCTTTGGCTCACTTCTCCCTCCCACACAGGGTTGTAGCAGAGAGCTGCATCTGTGCTGGTCCTGGGATTTTTCTACCTGAATGGGGTCTGTCCAGCCCTCAGAGATTAATAATTTGGTTTCTCATGCAATTCCTTTCTAGCCCTCTGGCTGCCTCAGCAGGTTGGTTGGACTCCCTCAAAGCAGTGAGACAGAGGTCGAGGGACCTGCTTTGGCCAAAAAATGCTATTTTATCTCACAGGTATAATTACAGCAATTTGTCTGGAATATTTGCCTTTCAGTGATAAAAGACCTCTTTAATGAGAAAGACTGTAATCACGATTGAAAAATCTCCTGAACTGAAGTATATGCTAATATATGTGTTACCATATGTATGTTTTTATGCAAGTATGTTCACGCATATAAATAACTATGTTTACTAAACTGCTTTAACCTGCTCTACAATACAGCCTGAAGTTATGTTATATATATTGGTGATGAAAATAAACAGATGTATCCAAACATCAAAACACTCCTGTATGAGGAGTTCCTTATCAGGCCTACTTCCCCCCACTGACCCAGTTAAACCTTCAGTAATTCACTAATTTCCTAACCATGGCTTTTTAGAAGTACTAACCAACTTTCCTATCAGCATATTTTTGATCTTGTGAAGCTGCAATTCCCTAATGTTTTGTTTGCCTTCTGCATCCTGCAAATGCATCCATCCGTTCAGCTTTGACACTGCCTGCCTACCTCCGCTAATTATCACCTCTTTACCCACACACTTCTTTCCTAGCTAGCTAGTTCAAAGCCTTAGTAGAAGGAAAGCCCAAAAAAGAAACTACCCAAAGCCTGGCAGCATTTTTACTTTTTGTATGTTGAGTGTCCCTCAAGAAAAGAAATAAAAGGGATAAGATTTCAGGACATCCCTGATACTGAGCTCCCTGAGCCATGCCCCAGCTGTGGTAGACCTCCTAATATTTCCTATCCCATGGGAGAGATTCCAACTTTATTATCTGCCTCCTCCAGGTGAAAGGGAATAGGAGAATGCGAGAAGAACCAAGGAGAAGGAGGTCTGGAAGCTCACCCTGACCACTCAGCTGTGACAGTGGGACACCATATCTAAAAAGTGTAGAGCTGCTCCATTCACAGTGTGCACCTTCCCCTTCCATCCTTAATCCAAGTGACACCCAGCAGAGACATCACCTAGCTGTCTGGAGTGGTCAGATGCTTGGGAAGGACAGGAGCTGCTGGAAGGCTGGGCACCCCACGGAGCCTGGCTCCATGATCCAGCTCAACCCTTCCCTACCAGACCATCTCTTTCTGGTCATGTACAAATCTAACTCCCACACCTCTCAGTCAGTCTCTGTGGATTTTAGACTGCACTCAGAACAAGCTAGACCAGCACACTCAAACCACTGCTGCCTTCTGTTCCCACAGAAAGCCCTCCATGTCTGAATGCCAGCAAAATGAAACTCGAGTCCCTATCTATAACACCACTCACAGAGCAAGGTACAGGGTGGGAGTGCACTCCTTAGCCTGGGGTTATGTAAATTCCTTAGTCTAATCCCAGATAAAATAGGAAACTTTCCTTTTCAGTTGAAGGGTACTCTTTGGACATATACTGCACCACCTCCCTCTGTCTCACCATTAAAAGGATCTATGACTTTATCAGAGGGTCCCAAATAGGACATCCCTGGACATTTCTGGTACACCTTTTCCTGACACTGTGTCCACATCAATGACATTGTCTCTGCTTGGTCTCCATTAGCGGTTCATTCTATGTTCACAGTCACCATCTTCATTGCTGCCCTATAGCTCTCTCTGTGTCTGCTCTAAGAGGATTCAACAGCTCTTGGAAGAACACTGGGGAACTTCTTTTCCAGCACAACAAGCCCAAGACTGAGTCAAAGAACATGGCTAAAAGGTTTCTGTGTAAATAGTGTTCTCAGCTCTGGAAAATGCCAAATTCTTAAGATGTGTTTGGAGAAAAAAGAAGGCTATCCCATTCACGGGTCATACTCTCTTGTTTATTAGGAGTCTTATGAAAATCATGGAATATCTGAACAAGGTTGGAGAGGATAGCTGTGGGCATCAGCAAAGGTGGAGACCTGCAATAAAAGGACCATAGAGATGATGAAGGCCAAGTGATGCCTCCGCAGTGATTACTTCGTTCTTTGGTGACCAAAGCTTCCCAAGAGCTTATAGCCTGATGATCAAGTGTTCAGGACCCACTCTTGGAAATAGATTTATACAACTCTCTACACCCAGCCAGAACACTTTGGACCAAGAAAGGGTTGAAGTGTTTGTAAGAAAAGAGAGTGGCCACACAAGTCACACAACTAGGCTCTGCCGAGACTTAAATGAAGACCATTAAATTGCTTTCACCAAGGTTTTCTGCTTTATAAGGAAAATGTTATGAACTTTCCTGTGACCTTGCAATAAAGCAGATAAATATCCCTTCAAAATACACAAGATACAATGCACATTTCTGTCCAGGGTAGCCCCATTTTTCATGATGATTATTCTAGCTACATCTTCATGATAAAGGGTTATTTTAAGGACAACAAAAAAGATGCTCATATCTGTCTTGATATAAAGACATAAAGAAAAACCTCTCAGCCTAGAGTCTCTTACTATGACTCCGTCTGAACTTCCAGAGGATATTTCTTACCTGTCTTTAAGGTCTGGCATTACCTCAGTGACTCTGAGCAGGAGTCCTGATGGAAGAGGCTTGAGCAATAGTGATCATAGCTTAGACTCCACAGAAAATTAACTCATTTATTTTCATATTTACACCCTGCTGGGCCAGAAGATGACTCTGTTATCATTGATCAAAGATCAGGTTAGATCAGTGGCCTCATCAACCCCTCTTCTTGTGGGGATCAATCCAAGGAGATGGAAAGAAAGTCACCCAAAACAACTGACTGCATGGTGGGATCTGAGCAGCATTAAGCATTTGTGCAAGATGTTGGCAAATGCAGGGGCTAGGAAATTATTTATCTAGTCACCTATATGCAAAAAGAAACCTCAAAAAACAGCAGAAAAGTAAACAGAAAAGAGATGTATTCTGAAAGATGGCCTTGAATAGAAGTAGGAGCAAGGGAACTCTTTGATAACTAAAATTCAGTGGAAAGGCAGGCATAGACAGCATTTGTTCCAAATGCCTTCTAGGAAATAAAGTGGTGTTCTTCTTCCTTGTAAATAAATGGAATTGCCCCAAAGATATACTTTGGTACATGTTACCAATTTCTTCTCATAACAGACACATGAACATCTAGTAGGCTCTGGAAAGAGGTGAATATTACAAGCTGGAAATACTCAGTACAATGAGACTGGGGTTAGTTTCTAGGCACTTTTTTCTATTATTTCATTTGGTAATCCAGAAAAACTCACTTTAGACTCTAGGTCTCACTAATCCACCCCCAAAATGTGGGTAAGGTTGAGCACCAGTGACTTGAGATGGCTGGCAGCAGCAAAACATTGCTACTGATTAGCTTAGTACCACAATCCATTTGTTAATCTATTAAATTTTTTTCAATGCCTTGTGATTATTTTATCAAACTTATTAGTTGAATACATTCTGAATGCGAAAATAATTTCAGATCCACTGCAAATACACTTTGAGCAAACTCCCCTTCAAGTGAACTTCTTTACCACATTGTGGTTACTCTCACCATATGCTCACGAGCATTGATTTCTGATGGGATCTACAGAATGAAACCCTATCATCTGCAGAAGCATATAAAATACAAGGTATTCAGGCTAAAGATAACAGGCTGAACAAAAGCATGTTGTCTGTACGACAGATGCTACTTTAAGATTCAATTCCACCTTTATTCCTAACTATCCCAGTTTTCAGGAGGATGCTGCAAGAAAGTTAGGAAGAAGCCCCAAATAGATAATTCCCAAGCGGGGAATGAAGACAAGGGAACCCAGTAACAGGACACTGAAGAGAAGTCTTAAAATCTTCCATATTTTTCTGTGTGCTGTTTTTTTCCCCAAAACTTGTGCTTAAGAGGCTAGGGCCAGGTCTGTAAATAAGTTCCACCGAAATCAAGAGGACTTACTTACATCCCTAAATATTTTTGATGGTCTTAGATTCATGCCCAATGCAAAGCTCACTGAAGCCAAAGGAAAGATGTCAGCTAACAACAATGGGCTTTAGACTAAGTGCTTTGTAAGAAAAGAAAAAAACCCCTAATGTTACCACTAGCTAGCAAAAACTTCTCTGTCCCACTACATCATATCTAATGATAGTATCATTTCTTAGGGTGATAATGGCTTATTATCAGATGCAAAGACACAAATAGAAAAAATGTTATGATGCTAGAAAACAAGTTATGATACTGGTAATTAGTCACGCATCAAGAATAATCAGCCAGAATTATACATCAAATGAGAGCAAACAGAATATGCAATAGTCTCCTAAGGGAAGTGGCAGAAAGAACCAACAATTGAGTCTTTTATGTAGTGAGCTGGAAAACACACAGCAAAGATTAGTATTTGTTAGTTGTACAACATAACAATTGAGGCCATATCAAGCTAATGAAATCTGTGCATGCACATGGTAAGAAAAGCCCTTACCCCAAAATCTTTACATTCAAAATAGGAAAAAAAGTGTGAGAAAAAAGTCACATCATTTCTGCCTTATAGGACGATTTACATTAGACATCATTCTAACAAGCTTAATTTCCTTCTAGTTTCTTTATCTACCATTTCATCCAAGCGATGGTCTATACAGAAGCATTAATGACAATTGCTTTTGTTGTAGCAATAGAACAGCCTGTTGTGAATAACACCAAAATTATAAAACACCTTTTCTTACTCCCAAAGTTATAAAATCTAATGCGGTATTCACCAGAAGAAGTGTCTGTTCTGGATTATTGAGAAAGCCACAAAGCAGTGGGATGCAGTCTGCAATTAAGACGCCTAAAATCCAGTGAATCCATGTGCACTATAGCTCTAAGCTTACATTAAAGTCAGTGGACATGTGGAGTGCTCTTCACTTTCCTCTACATAGACATCAACAGTAATATGGGACTTCTTAAGGTATCCCAGACATCCATGAGGAGCAAATATGTCATAGGAGCCTTGGGTAGCTCTGCTTGTCTACAGTGAGAGCTGGAGACTGGATGGGATAAACAGGTAATTTGAAATGTCACTAGCCACTTATGTGTAAGTGAGTGAGTTGAGCCCTTGGTCAATGGAGCCTAAAGAGCAATCCAGCTGATCACCTGGTGTCTATTTAGGGTGGACTGCATCACTCTGGACTCAGCTGACTTACTTACTACCTCTCCATTAGCTGTAATCAGACCTTAGACCCCTAGCTGAGCTGTAGCATCTTAGATGCAGGCACCTGCATTTAGTTGCCTTAATTAAGAGTTGCATCTCATCCTGAAGACATGCTAGTCCACTCTGGCCCTAAAAACTATGGACACGGGCAGTTCAGTCCAGTAGCCTACATGCAGGAGTCTAGCCGCACTCAAGAGGGTAGGGGCAGCCCACCCATCCACCAGCTGCCAGCTAAGAAGAGAACAGGTCTTCTATAGACCCATCGTATCTGCCACACTATGCAGATGTCTCAGATACCCTAAGGTGTCTCAAAGGTCACTAGAAGTCTATGTTTAGGCACCTTAATCAAGTCCAAAGGTACAGTCATGTCAAGGCCAAAAGTGTCATCATTATGGATGTGGTTGTTTTCAGCAGAAGGTTATCTGAAATCACATCAAACCTGCCAGGCAAGTCAGTACTCAATAGAAAATGGAATGACAGTGCTTCCAGAGAACTCTAAGTTAAGGTAAAGTTCAGCCCATATATCAAAGCTGGCTAAAATAAGAAACAAGCAAACTCTTGCTGCTATCTCTGCCAAATCAACTGTACACTTCAAAGACACACAGTTGGACTGGGATTCCCAAAGGAACCCGCAGTATTTAGCTACCCAGATCTCCTTGGAAATCAATGGCCAGTTCCTCCCTAACTTCCTTGAATACCACTGAGAATACAGATCTGATTTTGTTTATTCCTTCTGCTTTTTATCCTCAGTTCAGCTGGGCTTTGCATCTCCCTGAAGTGGTGTCATTTCAGCAGCACAGTAGCCTGCAGTATGGGTTCATTCCTCTCCAGGGAAAGCATCGCCCAGAGAACAACTGATACCACCTTCTGCAACACCCAGGTTCTCCTCGGAGGTCTTCCACTGAAGTAACAAACAGGCCCAACCCTGCTCTGTTTAGGAGGTCTGATAAGATCACTGCCCAAGGTGCCATGGCTGCAGGCCAGAATGCTGTCCCAATAAACCATTTTCTGGAGGACCACCTTGCCTGGACTTGTCTTTCCATATGAAGCCAGGCAAAGTAAAGCATTCAGATGCTAAAAAAGTGTAACTATTATTGGTGTTTGTCCAACATTTGGAGGCTCATAAATCTCCCAGGAAAGATAGAATAGAAGCATGCTTAAGAAAACAAGAAACTTTACGCATTGATTCCTCTCCTACTGCTTCCAGAAAAGCTATTACCTGTTGATGAAATGCCCCCCTTGACTGGCTTCCAAACCAGCCCTATCCCTGCAAGTGCTCTTTTTCAAATCTTCTGCATCACAAGAGTCAGATACAGACATACAGCTGCATGTGATCAAAGAGAAAATACTAATCCATATGTGCAGACATGTCTAAAGGTGGAAGACAAAAGCCAGCAGCAAAAGAAAGTTAAGAGACCCCAGAGAGTGTTTCTTCTGCCTTTTCACCAAAGATAAAACTCCAAACTGAGTTCTAGTACTGGAACTTTAAATAACCAACTCACTGCTTGTGTTTTGCAGTGACTAATCTCGGTTGTTTCTAGCAGCTGAGATAAAACACCCCACTGATCTCCATGCTGTACTTACCCTTTCTGTTTACATCAGTTACCTCGAGACATGCTGTATACTTCATGCAAATGAGACAGCGTGTGCCATGACAAAAATTCGCCTTAGCAAGGAGAACAGGCACAGCGCTCAGTACGAATCACCCCTACTAGAAAGCAGCGCTAAGGAAAGAACATTTCCTGTTTTTAAGTAGCCAATAGATACAGTGAACAATTCTTTGTGTTTGCTGCCAACCAGGGAAATAGCTTGTACTTTTAACATTTTTTAAGGATGTCGTATGTACACACAGAGGATCAGATGGAAAAGTGCAGACTGAGTGTCACGTAGGAAAGAGAAGAGAACACCTGTGTCCAGCAGGGTGTCCAGGACCACGCAGGGCAGCTGCAGATGTCCAGCCCTGCCGCCTTCCCCACCGCCATCCCAGTGACAAGGGAAGTTCATTGCAAGCAGCCACGCTGGAACAGCTTTGCAGGGAGTAGGGACTGAGATGTGCCTGAAAGAGATTAGGGTCAAAGAAGTAGATTCCTTTATTTAGGAGTCTCTTTAGAGATCCCTCTTGCCCTCAGACTGGAAATGCACATTTGCAAATGGAGTGTTTTCCCATGGAGATGCTCTTTTACACTTTCCAGAGTAGGGCTGAGCTGGAGCAGGGGTGAACTGATTGTGCCCCTAGGCCTGCAGCTGATTGTTAAAAGAGACCACATTTCAACAGCAAGCTTGAGTTCAGAGTGGGCAGCTCAGTCTCTGCTGGTGGAATTTCAGCCGATGACCGCATCTCCTGTGTCATGGGTGCAAGATGGTGATTGACAGTCTTTTATAAAACATTCGTGCAAAACATTATATAATTGTGTAGGGCTTCCAGACTTATTTAGGAAGATGCTGGAAATTCGTGTTCTTGCTGTACTGGAAAGACATGGAACAAGAATATTTTAACACAGAAAGCCAAGTGAAATCTTTTCCTACACTTGCCTTGGCATCCCTGTAACAATTTCAATAGAACCTAAAACAATTAAGCCTCACAGCCTTTCTGAAACAAGACAAAAGAAGATAACTAGAGGAGGACAAGGCATGGATAAAGCAGGAGGTAAGTGGGATCTTCTTAGAGTCCTTTAGAAGAAAAGCTCGGCTTTGTTTCCTTTATTATCAGGAAGACACTTTCAGCTTCATAGTGCATGCTCTTCCTGTAATTGCCTGCCTAGGCTCTCCTTTCACAGCCAGGACTAAGACTTTGTAAAAACAATGACAAAAAATCACTATCTTTCAGAGCAAACAGTTCACCTCAGTGACCCATTTCTTGCTGGGACCTGGCTGGACACTGATCAGCACAGACATACAGCCACAGTGGTTATATTCAACAAAATGCTTTTGTCAACGGCCAAGTTCCTGACTTATGTCTTCTTTGGCCATGTCCAGATGTCTGCAAAGCTCTTTAATAAAGATATGACCAGTTGATCTTTAAACGTGAGCCCAATAGTGAGGGCTGGGCTGAGGCACATACTTAGTGTTTAATACAAAGGTTGGCATTTGTGGAAGAAAGACTGCCTCTGTCTTTGTATAAAAAAAAGACAAAGTGGTGGAGAGAGGTCCAATCTTTCACTAGGCCAAACTAGTAGAGTAGGAAAATACAGACACACCACACACACCTGTCAGGACTGAAGCAGAACCTTGCTTCAAAGGAAAGGAACAAACGTGCAAGACAATGAAGTCTCCCAGGGACAGAGTGCACTGGGTGCATGTCCTCTACAACAAACCTCATTGGGATTAGCTTGAAATGGCTGGTCTCCAATGATATTACTGCCATTAGGTATTTAAATATGCAGTGCACAGTGAATGAATCTGTTTTGTTAGACAGTTCAATACATGGTGGTGAGAGCTGGTCTTGCAATATATGACAGTCATATTGAGTACCTGCAAACTCCCAGCCAGTGACAGTCAGTCAGAATATTTTCATACAGATCTTACAAGAATTATTATCCAAACAGCTCAGCTTGATACCATCCATTTGACATTTAAAATACAAACTGCTTAAGTGGCTTGTTTTCTGCTCTAGGGAAAATTAAATGTGGAGACAAGTGGCAGTATTTATGCCCAGTGAAGTCTGCTGTGTTCAAGCACCCAGCCTGTGTCTGGCAGTCCCCATGGGAGGGCTTTATAATGGCTGGGGAGGCTGCAGAGAGTAGCATGGATGGTAACTCATCTGCCAGCTACACCATGTCTATGCATGCAAACTGCCTGCACATGAAGTTTCCTGCCTGCCTTCCCCTTTGCTCAGAAAGGAGATTTTGGCTTCATTTACATAGTTTGGTGATGGATGACAGTGGGGTGATGTGAGCACACAGTGCTAGACTCTCCGGGACATGAACAGCCTCACTGGGAGTCTTTCCAAAGTGTCAGGCTCCCCTTAGGGATAGCTCAGAACAAGCTCCTAAGAGCTGAGACAATAGGTCCCCTCAGTTGCTCTGATCAGCTGTTGCTCCTGAACACATACATCTACACAAAAGTAACTCCATCATCGGGACAGTACTAAGTATGGTCACAGGAGGTTCATTTCCCACAGACTTAGACCGTGGTTTGCCAGCTATACTCATGTGAACTACTGTGCAAAGACTATGGGAGCGTGTTGCACTTGTGTGAAAACATGGGAATGAGGCAAGAAGAGCCTGACCCTTGGTTTCCCTGTCTGTTCATGCCTATACAGACCTCCACAGCAATGTGGCTCACCCAGTGCGGTCTGGCATCTCCACATTTGATCTCCCAGCAGAGAGAGGTGCACAGCCAAGCTGCAAGGACACTCCAGAGCTCCTGGGGTACATCTTTTTGTTCTCTGTTTCTATACAACTCAGCCCAGGGAGGCCCAGGGTCATAGTTAGTCCTTCTTGGCACAATGCTAGCAGGAACAGATATAGAATCAATGGAAATTGTCAGATTGGCCAAGCAACTGTTGTAATCATCTTTTAGAGGTTCTGAACAAAAGTGGACCTCACAAATTCATATGTGACACTGGAGGATGTACCTGTATTAGCTGTTGCTCCCAGGGCTGCCTACATCATTAATGCAGACCTTGGCAGAGGTAGCTCGTGTGATTGCCAAAATGACATTTGTCTATGCCATCTTCCAGCCTTTCTATTCTTTCCATGTCCATTACCAGGTATATATGAGAGATCATCTCCAGTCTGTTGTCTCACCCACAAGCCTCAAAAGTCACCTCTTCACACCTCTTAAAAGTTGAACCAGATCAAATACTCAGAAACCAGTTCAGGAGAGCACACCCAGGAGAAACGCTTTCAGGAACCAGAATAGCAGCCCAGTAAAGGCAGTTAGAAGGCAATAAACATTTGTAACCAGAATGAGAAGTGTCTGTTTTCTCTTCAAACAAGCTGCAGTGTATACACAAGCTGTATGTCCTACCTATACCAGAGCCACTACTGGATCAGAGAAATGTGGAGGTCAAAAGTGGAATACACCTGAAATACCACCTGCAAGGCCTTACCATGCGGCACCATGCCATTTGCTTTTGGGTGAAAAGGAAAAGGGGGTGAGAGATGCCAAGGAGTCCCACAGACCACTCCCCACAGAGATGCTGCCTGAAGAATTCCAAGATCAGCTCCATTGCATGTTTGTTGAATCTTCTAATGATGGAGGCTCCAGAGCTTCCCTGTGTGGCCTTTCCTAGTACTCACATCCTTTTTAGCTAGGACGTTTTGTCTTAGCATCTAACCTAAAACCTCTTTATTGGAAATTAATCAGTTTTCTGTTTTTCTTTCCCAAGGAGAGATGAAAAACTGTTCATCACTGCCTTCTTCATAACAAGATCTATGAGCTGGACAGTGGTTATCAAACTGCTGTTCCTGTCAAAGAAAATTCTCAAAGGCTTTGCCAAAGATTTATTTTACTTATTGCTTTTCCCATATCCACTAAATGGAAGAAATACATTAGTTAGATAAGTTTTATTCTTCATAAATCCACATCTGTGTTTCTTTATCACCTTATTATCCTCTTGGCACCTTTAAACTGATTATTTAATAATTTGTTCTTGCATCCTTCTGCTGCACAAGTTAGATTATTCTCATGTGCAGCTTTCAAGGTCCTCCTTTCCTGCTTCTAAAGGTAGTACTTTTGCATTTGCCATTTTTCAGTCCTCTTGGACCTTAAGCATTCTCCATCACTGCTTGAAGAGAATTGGTTTCAGAGATTGTCCTGAACTAGTTCCTGCTGCACTCTGTGCTAAACTTCACACTGTCTTGGTGTCCTGAGTCTTCCATTTTCCTAGATATTCTCAAGCTGCTTCTTTCCCTCTTCTGATCTGCCTATCTGCCTGCTCTTACAATTAATTATGTTAGCAGGATTTTCATGAAGGCAGAAGCAAAGAAGGTATTGAATACTGAAGCCTACCGAAGTTATCTTTTCTTTAGATATGATATTGTGCTAAACAACAAAGAAGACCAGTTGCCTCTTGCTAACCATATCTCACCTTGGTCTAAGGGTTTCTGACATGATCACCACGTGCTTTACACTCACTTCTTGTTAATGATTTGTCTCTCTTAATGTGTTTTGACTTTCATACTTGTTTAAAGGACTCCATAATGATAATCTTTCTGCACCAGGATTTTTGCCTTTTGTCTCTAAGGCAGTTTCTTCCTTTTGTTAGCTGCTCAGACATCCCCAAACTCCTCATTAACTTGTGCTTCTGCAAACTGGCTCCTATGACCATACATTTGTTATTTCTCTCTTCTTTCCATCCAAACACATTATACAAAACTGTCTTTAACTTTTATTGGACTTTGAACAAGTCTATGGGCTGTTACTCTTCCAAAAAGTGCTTCTGACCTCCTCATCTGCCCTTCCCAAGAAGCTGTTGTTCTCCCTGCCTCTGCTCCAGACTTGTGGACTCTCACTGCCTTTGATGTCAAATCAGTCACTGTGTTGGCTGTGACTTCAAGTTCCTCTTGTTTATCGTCCTTCCTCCCAGCACCACTGTACAAACTTGGATTTCACCAGTTTTACATATTATACCCTCTCTGGCCTCTTGAGTGCTCCTGCTGAAATTTCCCATTAACATGCCAGCCTACTAGAAAAACTACCATTTTTTTTTTTAAACAACCCCTGTAGTTTTGCTGTCAGCCAGCCTCAGGTCTAGACCCACATCTCTCCCAATACCCATCCAAAAACCAAAGCCACTCTGCCGTGTGCACACTTACTCCCATCATGCCAACAACTGCAACACGCCCAAGAGATCTCAGGTGAGAGATACCAGGGATGAGAAGGAATCCTGTTGCTTAGTATGATCTAGAATTGTGTTTTATTTTCTCTTTTGTAATCTTCTTTCAAACTTCATAATTAGGAATTTAAACTCTTGTTTTGCCAGAATAAACTTATTTCCACCCTTAAGCATGTCTAGTATTAAAGGCAAGTCTAGGTGAAGCTATGAAATCTGGATTAGCATTACCTTTTCTGAGACAACACATCCAAACAAAGTACCGTGTATCCTGGGACACCTAGGACCTGACACCACTTTGGAGCAACCTGAAGCCGTTGACTGTGCTGGGCCAAGCTGCAAGGTCAGGGCCAGGCTTGGATTTGTCACATTCCAGGTTGGATGGAGTCAGTAGAAAGACGCTTTGCAAGGCAGGCAAACCCCAGACTGTGACAGACATTCATGCTGGGGTGGCATTACAGTCTTCCTCCGTCAGAAGGGACATGCAGGTCACCTTCCCAAACAGGCTTGACCAGACTTCTACAGAGCCCGTGGAGCCAGGATCACAGAGAGTCCTCACTTGTTGGCAGAGGACAAACAGTGCTGGCAAAAAAATATTTTTTGATTGACTGCAGATTCCTCCTTTTGAGGTAGGGGCTGCTGCTGAAGGAACTTCTCCTGCTAGCTCATGCGAGGCCAAAACCTGCTGTCAGGTTCTGATGTTTGGACTATTCATATGGATACAGGGACAAGAGGAGCAGATCATCCTCTTCTGAGAGGTTCTTGGGCCTTTCTTTGAAGTCTGATACTGGCTGCTGTCAGAGATGAGGTGCTGGGTTGCATGGGTCTCAGTATGCTCTCATTACAGTATGAGGGAGAGCAGTGGGAGCCAGGATGTGTTTGTGGAGCTGACATCTTCTGAAGGACCTCCACATTTTTCAGTAATTTTTTCCCGAGTGGCTTTCCTCTTGCTTACAAGAGCTGTGTGCAGATCTGCCCATCCCATGCACTCCATGCCTCTGTGTTAAAGAACTGAAAAGGCTAGAGCTGAGGCAAGTGGGACGGAAACAAACCCCAGGGCAGGTTGAGTTCGGGGCATAGCATCAGACATACTTTGCATTCCCTGAGCCAGTAACCAGCTGCAACATATCCCATAGGCAACAGGCAAGTCTCAGTCAACATTCACGGTGGGTCTGTAGCTCTTCCACAGGAACAGCTAAGGCCAGATCAAAAGCTGAGGGTAGGCAGTACTGAAACTAGGCCCAGGAGAGGTCATCTCAAGAACCTAGGCAATGAACATCACTGCAGATCAAAATTGCCCTTAGGGGAAATAATAAATGAACTTCACCCCTGTTTTCACTGTGCCTGACACTAGGTCAGCATTTATGATGCAATTTTTTTTCTCATTATCACTATCCTTTGCATTTGTATAGAAAGGCAAACTGAAACACCGACAGGGAGTGTGATCTGACCTCTGAGATTAAGCAACATGTAAATAAATATGGATCCCTGCTCTGCCCACCACATACCAGCTTCATTCTCCGTTCTTTTACTTTGATTCTCACAAGGGAAGTAACACCACAAGTAACTGCTTTTTTGAATTTGATCCCAAATCTTATAACCTGCTTTCAGAGCTTCTGAGATTTAATGGGAGAAGGTATCATTTCACGTATACATCAAGACTGCTGTTTCCACTACTGACCCTCCATGACCTTGGGCCACTCAGTGGTGGGAAACAGTGAAATGACTTATCATTGCAGTGAAAAATGAATTCATCAAGATCAAATGTAAAAGGTTTACAAACCAAGTTGGAACTGGACATTTTTCTCCGACTATCATACACATTATTCACCACAGAGAGGATCATGTTACCCTCCAGATAAATATACAAACAACCAAAGAAAGAAAATGGGACATATGCATTGCAATGTAGGAAAAAACCTGCATTAGATCAAACAGATACCTGATCGGATCAAATGTCTCAGAGGTATGATAAGTTCTACTTCACTTAGAAGAAAATTCAGGTACAGATTAAGAAAGCTAGATGTTGGTGTCTATATGTGGGTATCTTGGCTCTTATTCCAGTCACTGAATATCTGATCAATCAGTGGAAATCTAGAAAGGGGCTTGGCACTTGCTCAGTAGATCCCTGCATGAGATGAGTGGGATTGCTCTCCAGCTTCCACCATGTGTACTGATCTGCTCTCCACTGGCTGTGTGGGAGCGGAGGTGCCCAGCTCACATGGAGGGACTTGTATGTTAATGCGCAGCCTGGGTCCCACTTCAAAGCCCATTTCAGTCACCGCACGCAATGTCCTGTACCACTTGAAATACACGGCACTGTCACATCTGGCTTTGAGATGCTGCTCCAGCCAGGCAGAGCTCAGACCTACCCTATCTCATATTCACCAGCACTATGCAGGTGTTCACCTGCCCTAAGACAGCTCAGATGGACAACTGAATAGAGATCCTACAGTCACTCAGCCACAGACTGTGGCTCCTGATGTGGGGGTTACAGGAAGAGGTCTTGTGGTCCATTATGCTCAGGGCTAGATGATTTTTATCTTCTTGGACTTAAAACATAGTGAATCCTTAAAGTTCTTCCTATCCTTTAAATGATATGCATAAAGGAGGAATCAAGCAGTGCTGGAGTGCTCTAAAAGAGTTCATTAGAGCCCCTTGGAAACTTCCTTGGAGGTAAGGAGTAGTCATTGTGAAGACGATGGAAGAGGTTGGTTACTACAGCACTTGCAGCATATGAAATCCATTCACAGTGACACAGGATGCAGCAGTTGCTAAAGACCTGTCATTGCCTGGCTGCATTAGCTGGAGGTAGCTGCAAATGGCTTGGATTAAATAGTCAGTGATGATTTTTAATTTTATGGGATGTAAAAACCTGTCTGTGGAATCTTACACAGAAGACACCAGAGACATGAAAAGGCCAAATTACAATTTCTTTAAGGTATCAAAATAACAGTATTTCCAAATGAAAAGAAAACTTGCAGTTTTCAGGCACTTTGGTTTTGAATTAAAAAAAAAATAAATATATCAAACTTCTGAAGAAAGCTAATACTTCTGGGAAAGGCTTCAGAAACTCAAAGACTCATTATTTTGTCCAAAAAAAGTTTCAGCCAAAGCTTTTCAGCAAGCCATGAAGGCAATGCAGTATTATTAATCACTTTCTTGGACAATGTGCATGTAATAAAACAAACTAAAATTAGCTGAAAAAAATTTTCAAAGAAAAGGCCACTTTCCAACATCCTGACAAATGAAATAAGTGGATACCCAAACAAAGGGCTAAGAGTACAATTAAGGCAAAGCAGGAACTGAAGGGGCAACACTGGTCCAGTGCACTTCACATATAGTCTTTCATACATCAGAGCCCCCAAAAGTGCTTAATCAAAATAATGGAAAGCAGGAGAACAAAATGACTTGCAGGCAAAGGAAAAAGATATATGAAGACTGTGGCACATATCAGGGAGAGGTAAGGAAGGGGCTTTTCAACATTTCCTCTTACAGAAATTTCTTCAGGTCACTTATCTTCATTGCTTGTCTCTGAAATCACTACTTTTTTTTCCCCCCTTAAATAAGGTGACAAACTGCACAGCATATTGCCAGTGAGAGAACAGCATTGATTTATCTAATAATATTAGCATATTTTCAGTATCATTCTTTTGTCTCATTCTTTATACAGCCCATCATCACATTCATTCTTTCTTTTCTGCTACCACCAAGCTTTCAGTTGAGGTGTCTTGTAACTGACCGCATGCGGCTTTTCCTTGCCCAGCCACATACATAGAAAGCTCAAGTTATTCCTTCTAATCTGGTGGTTATCCATTTTACATTTCATCTGACACCAACCTACTCATTCACCTGCCTTTGGCAGGTCCACCTGGAGTTTTTCCCATTTTTCCGAGGTCTTGACTGACCTCAATAATTTTGTGTGATCTGCAAATCTTTCATTGTTCACTTTCTTTTCAAGATCATACATGATGCCGCCTAGGACGGTGTCAGACTCACAAATTAAATGCAAAATGGCATTCACCCAAAACATAAATTATGTCCACATATAGAGCCAACATAGGAAGCTTAAAAATAAAAGCATGTGTTTAAATAATATAATAGTCATCCTTTATTTTATCAATTAGTTAGGGGTCTTTTGGTTAATGGTTTACTTTTTTCCCTGAACGTGGAAGAATATCAGCATATAAAAGAGTTGCATTAACACTACATTAATGGAGCTGCATAGACCATGATAGAGGTGACATTGTGCCATGGAAGGGCAGAGTAAGCACATTCATGGAGGGATGTCTTTGCTATCATGTCCTTGAACCATTTCCACTACTGTCAGGAGCTCCTGTTCTGCTGATAGTTCTCTGGAGCAGTTCACAAGCCTGGCAGGTTTCTGTGGATCTTGTAAAGGCTCCAAAATTTTATAGCTTGCTTAAATGTGCAAATATAATGAATATTGTGGTTGTAAAGCAGTATGCTGCTGAGTCCGTCTTCACACTCACACTGTTGTTTACTGTCCCTCCCACCACTCTTAGCCATCAAAATAATTTTTCTTTTTCAGAATGGCAATTTGGGGTTTCATGGTATCGTGTCATTGGTCTCCCAGCTGACCCACTGGAAAAAGTGGCTTTAAAATAAGAAGCCTTGCACAAATCTGGTTGCACTGGAAGAGAGAAGAGAGATTGTGTACAAACCTGGCAGTGGGAGAATAGTGACAATAAAAAGAAAGCAGCTCTGTTCTCTGTATCTGATGGGACACTGTTGCCAGGAATAAAGAAATTCAGATCAGCTGATAGAACATTTTTATGTTACCTCCAACAAAATGAAACAAGGAGATACTATATTACAGAAAATCTAGAAAAGGGAAAGAAAAAATATTAACATTGCAAACTTTAAAACGTGCATCCACACAGAACTTCAGAGATATTAAATTTACCAAATTTGAGACAGACTCAGCTGTAAGACACATAATGACGACTGCGTGAGAGTTTCTGAAAAGGGGCAGATGAAACCCAAGAGAATAGTCTCCAGCTGCACAGGGCAAGTTCCAGGGCAATGACAGCTCTGAGCACAGCACGAGAGGACAGGAACGATGGGATAGAGACAGGCTGACCAACAAAACAGTCTTGTTGATCCACCCTGAATAAAGCAGATCACGCTGCGTGGAGTACTTGTGCACACTGAGTTCCCAGGACCTCCAGGGAGCAGGAGGAAAGCTGTGATGCCCTCTCAGCAGCTCCTGGGCATGCACAGGTGCTCTAATTGCAGTGCTGCTGCTTGGCCAAGGATCATTTTCATTGCTGTTCATGAAGGCAGCTGTGCTTTGAGCTCAATGTAAATGATCAGCTAGACCTAAGCATGCAGAAGCGTGCTGGCTGCTGGCGGGCAGTGCTCAAGCCAGTGCTACTGGTGCTGTCAGCACCTGTCCACAAGGAAGTCATCAAATGACTCTTCCTGCTTGGTCTTGGTGGCCACTCCAACTGAAGCCTCAATCACAGTAAATCACAAGAGAAATGGTGAGGAAGAGAGTCCAGGAGAGGACCAAGGACATAAACATGGTAAGCTAAGACTACATAGAGACTACTTTGGCAGGACTGCCCAAGAGCAAACAGCAGTAGCTAGCTTTGTGCAAGGCATCCTGTGGGATTGTTTCTGGGCAGGGTAACGAGGAGGCTCCTTTCCTAGCTGTATTCTTTCCTTTTTTTTCCTCTCTTCACACCCACTCCCCTTCCTAAGATACAGTAAGGGATGGGGGAATTGGGAATGGGAGCCAGGACAGAAACTTTTGGATTAATACAGAAAAAGGTACCAGGTTACTGACCCAAAGAGCTTGTGACCACTTGCTGAAGAAGTGGAGCTGGCAGCACAGCGAGGCTTACTGTGCAAGTCACAACAGTAGACGAATTTCTGGGTGCGAAGTAAACTTCATCCAAGGCAGTCGTTAAAGAGGCCTTCTGCAAATGCCTGTGCATTAACTGCATATCTGGGCCAGTTCCACCTACTAATTACTTGCTATGTCCTAAAACTTCCCACAGCTTCAGCTGGGCATAGGCTTTCCTCCATGTACAAGTGAGCTACAGAGCACAGAGCTGTGAGCGCACTCCCTCCTGAAAATTGTCAAGAGCCCAGGATAAAAAGCTGTGAGGTCCTTTGAACCAAAGTTCTGCATAAAGTCAAAGTATTGAGTATAATGAGAGTTACTGTGTTCCTGCTATGGGAGAGAGCTCCTCCTCATCTCCCTCCTGCTGCTATCAATTTCTTGCAGACATGCCTTTGCATGCGGAAGACATCTCTGATTTCCTCTCCTCATTTTAATCACTGGGGAACTGTACCATGAGCCCCACTTTCCATCCCACATGTACCAGGTTAGACAGATGGCATTTGCAGAGAGCTGTTCTAGTATTGCTTGTGCGATGGTTCTACAGTCATTCTAGGAAAGAAGTGTTGGTCTCTGTCTCCAACAATTTATTACCCTGACTTTAGACAGCTAATGAATCACTGGAACAGGTTCTAAGCTTGTGTTCGCATTTATTGTGATTTTGGCACGACAAGTGATGTGCAGATACTCTGGATGCAGGAATGCATTTTCTTGTGGATTTGATGGGGATCTAAGGCATGCAATAAAAAGCAAGGAAAAAAGTGAATGGTGGGAGAGAGTGAAAGCCCCTGATTTCTGCCTCGTTTTTTTTTTTTTTTTACCTTACACTTTGAGGGCATAAAGGGGACCAGCGTTTGTGTTAGTGCATAATGATTTAGAAGGAGCTGTTATGTGCCTCCTTGAATTACTTAAGCAAAGACCAGAGCCCACTGACCAGGTGCTACTTTTACCTTCAACAAAACCTGGCCCTCCTTTGTACACCTCTCTTTAACCCAAAGCTTCCCCTCACCCAGAGGATTCAGAAACCTTCTCTCTACATTAGATGCCTATCTACATGGCAGTAGGGTCAGCCTCTCTTCTGCCATCCTTTGTCCACTCTGTAAGATGCAATATCCATGTGCTTCTTCAGGATCTGCCCAAATGAAATCCTGCTCTACCTTCCTAGTCATGCCTATCCCCATGCTAGTAGAAGTCTCCATCACGTCTCTTCTCTAGGTCCAGTTGCTGCTCCTCCCTCCCAGTGCATCTGCCTTATCCAAAAGTGTTCACAGGACCAAGCTTGTGAACGGTGTTCTGAATTGCCTTCAACAGTCTCCTTAAATGATCATCCTTCTAAGGACTCTGAGTGACCTGAACATCCACCCTCAGACAGTAGTTTCAAGCCATTATTCATGGCTTGAACAATTATTCACACCTCTCCTTTATTTGCATGCCATACATAAATTTGTGAGATTTCCTAATGGAGCCACAGTTTTAAAATCCGGAGGGAGTGTTTTGATGCCCTGCTCTCATGTCCTGTACAAGCGCAAGCAGACTTCACCCAGTGACTTCTGTGTCAAGGCTTCCTGTTACATCATTGGGTGGCCATAAGCCCACCAACCTAGCTCTCCAAGAAGCAATTGTGATTTCATCCTTACCTCAGAAATTGTTTGCACAGAAGTGGGAAGAAAGAAGTCCCAAAATATGAATAAAAAAGTTTTTCATTACTCCAGTTTCAAACTTTTTTTGTAGTGCAGACTAGTGCATAAATTACAGAAAGAATAAAAATACTTTAAAATAGTTGAAGTAACTTGAATTTTTATCCATTCATTTTGCCTGAACTAAATGTTTGCTTCACTCCAAAGTGTCTATTTTGGCTTTTTTAAACTTCCAACAAATCCATAAAGAAGAAAACAATTATTTACCAAGCTTTTAGGATTTTAGAAACAAGACTTTCTCTCCCTATGAGGAAAGTCAACAGCCTTTGTTCTGAGGTAATTCAAGTGTCTCCACTCCCAGGAAAGTTTCCAAGTTATCGTCTTAGATGTTTTGATTTGTTTTTAATTTTCTTTTTTTTTTCCTCCTTTTTTTTTTTTTTTTTTTTTTAATCCACAGTGCCTGACCTTTCCTCCAAGCTACCTCCTTCTTTCTTTAATCTGTAACCAGCACTTTGGTAGGGTGGTTGGGTTGGGTTTTTATGTTTTGCTTGAGAGTAATCCATGCCTCTGAAGTGTACACAGTGCTTCTGCTTTCTTCCTGACAAGGTAAAACTAATTTCCAGTTCTACAGCCCAAATGTCAAGATATGTGGATACTGCTCAGTTCAGCATTGTGAAAGCTGAAGCTTATGTTGTGCTATGTAGGCACTCATCTATTGAAACCACTAGAATTAGGGATATTTGAGCTGTTGTGTAAAATACCTGCATCTTAGATTCAATGTCCCTGTGTCCAGAAATGGTGAGTGAAGCCTTGTGCTCCATGCCTGCACTTTTAACATGGATTTTACTCTAGGTTTGACTGACTACTTCTAAGGATCAGAAAGAAAATCAAGCTTGGAATCAGTAGACTAAGATCTCTGTTGGGGTCCCTCTATCCAGAACCAATTCAGTAGCCCTTCCACACACAGAAGAGGTTGGAGATCATTAACTGAGAAACAGAAGCTGCCCCCAGGAACGGAAATCCCTGTACTGCGTTAGGCACCATTGTCACAGACTCGCTGGAGGAGAACAGCTACGGACTGGGACTGGGACCTCCTCATGTTGCGTTACCAGCCAAGAGGGAATGACACAGAGAGTGGACAACTGGCTGTCTCCGATCGAGCACACAGATGCTGAGAAGACCATGGATATTTGCCTCTGTCAAACCAGCAGGTAGAGTTTGGAGCTCCCTCTGGAGCTGAGGCTTCTCACCTGCAGTGTCACACTCATTTCAAGCTAGCTGAAACACAGAAGCTTTTCCACCTCCTGGATCCATGGTGTGTAAGCTGTGGTGTCTCCCCACCCAATTTGTTGGAATAGGTATCTAGCCACTCAGCAAAAATTGCACTCAGAAAGGAAGAATGTCAGTAACAGGGACCAATCCTGCTCCCTAACTTATTTCTGTTTGTGAAGATGGCAGGACTGGAGTTCACGTTTGTGAAGTACAATGAGCTGAAAACTTTAGGGCAAGTCCAGTATTGATACTATTATGAGTCTTCATCATTTATGAGAAAATTACACTCTTTTTGACATAGTGGTACAAAGCTTATGCAGTAGCATAATGAGAAATAGCTATTGTCCACAAAAGTCGCAGGAGGTACAAATTTGCCTCTTTGGTAAAGACCTATCTTGGATCTGATGGAGTACTAAGGTATGGGCAAAAATCAGAAAAAATAGTTCATGAAAGATATGAGGTACTTACTGAGTCTCCTTCACAGAAGGGCACAAGTCCCTCTAACACAGATCAGGCAAGGAGTAGGTTGAGTGGAGAAGGATGGAAGAGTTAAGCACCACAGTGTTCACAAGTGACTATGGTAAGAGATTGTGCACACAGCAATGAAGCAAAATAACCTGGATCCAGCCTCCCTTAATTGCAGATGCTTCTGGATTGAAGCGTTCCTTAGAAAGAGAGCAGGAAAATGGAAAGGGAGCAAATAAAACAAAGGGAGATGGGATGCAGGTTTCCTAGAATCAAGAGAGGGCTTGGGATATCCCCCAGTAAAGACCCAGCCCGACTGCTTGAGAACTCAGTGGCATGACTGATAATCTTTGGAGAAGGTCTAATGTCATTTGACAAACTGCAGTGGGGAAGAAAAGGAAAGGAGAGTCCCACGCAGAGTAAATGGGTCTTCAACAGAAGCAGCCACCAAGGGGGTGCTGCTGGGACACGTGTCTCCTGGGATTCCTCTGCACCCATCACTGGGGTAACTCACTGCATTATTCTTGTTTAAACAGCTCTGTTCAGACAGTGAAGTGAGTCACTCCAGCATATTTAGATCCTTACATAACTAATGCCAAAAGGCAAGGTGTTACAGCATTGCTGCCAACACAAATGCCCGGGGACCAACTTTGCACTCAAGAAAATGAGTAAGCACCCCCTCCAGAACAGAGCAAGAGCATCTCTTAGACATTACCAGCATGATATTTTGCAACAGGGATGAGCTGGAGCTCTACCCCTGGTGGCAGATGTTTTACCAAATACTGTACTGGTGGGGCAAGGTTAAAAAAAAAAAAAAAAATCTGGAATATTTCTATGTTCCCAGTGCAAACCCTGATCCATGAACTTAGGCATATCTCTATGCACAATCCATTGGTGCACTTTTCAGCGTCACGTATGAAATGTTTATCTAACCTCACAGGACCCTTGTAGACCCTAGAGGTACAGGTGAGCATCATTGCAGACCACGTAAAAACAGGAACCAGAGATGGTTGTGCAAGTACAATTCAGTACTAAATAGTAACAAGAAACTTCTGCTGAAATCACTCAACCATGTTCTCTCCTACTGAGTTGCAGGGGTCCCTCTAGCTTTGTGCCAGTGAATAAGTGCAAAGTGGCCTTAACAGAAGGCAGTATTTTACCATGTTCTCCAAACTCTGCGTCTCACTTGGCTGCCCAAAACAGCAGCTGCCTCACACCTGCCCCCTGCAACAAGGGAAACTCCCCTTATTAAAGGTTCAGTCCCCAGGAAACAGAATGACACCATTGCCTTGCAGATACATACCACACCCAGCACTTACTTCTAACTAGGCTGGTAACCACTTCAAAGCAGCACTGCCCTGAGTAATGCTAATTCCTGAGAGGGTTAAATCAACATTTCCTAAATAAGAACACCTAGCAAACCCAAAGACTCCAGCTAGGTAGATATCTGTGCTGAGCATGTCTGACTGTCTGACCCAGAAAAGACTAAGGGCCAGATCCTGATGCGTCTTGACAGCAGGACATAGTTTGGGTGAACGACAATCCCAGAAACTGATGTGTGTTCTTATGTTTCAGAATAAGTGAAGGAAAGCTGTGAACCTGCCAATTTAATCTTAGAAAAGTTTTCTTACCCAAAACCTGGTGATAACGTGGGGCCCTGTGCATGTAAGGAGGTGCTGGAGGGTATCTGTCCCATCTTCATGCAAAATCCTACCTCATCTGGGATGCTTTAGAGGGGGTAAAACAGAATTCATAACCCACAAGCAAAAGTCAAGTTACAGATCATCCCTGAAGCATGAGATTAAATCAGAACCACTGTTTTACCAGAGACAAAGCAAGAAAACCCATTTCCTCCAGGAGGGATTGCGTATCTCCACCCTGTCTTAAAACATGCAAACCAAAGACAGAATGCCAGTATGTTTTGTCAACAAGGGTGAAAAGCTGTTCTTGTAAAACATCTCTTTGTGTTCAAGGACCTACTCGTGGCACCAAGTCAACCCTTCAGTTCTCGGAGTATCAAAGAGAAAACTCCTTTTTCTAAAGCTGGGCTTGTTTCCTTCCTACAAACAAACCTTGCCACTGAAGTGGGTCTGCTCCAAAATTACAGCTGTACTTTTTTTTTTTTAACCTCAAACCAACTTTCTGGCCTCAGGCAGCAACCTCAGCACTGTATGGACTGTTCCTTAAATCTCAGACTTCAGCAGGTTTCAGGTAGTTGCCCAATTAAAATAATATATTACCAAAGTGGTCTCTTCAGATCGCTCCTCTTCTCCAAATGGATTACCCAGAATCTTGGCATTTTGCTCTTAATTCCACAACTAACACATTTCCATCCTGACTCTGGGGAAGGATTAAAGCTCAGTATCCCACAAACCTGTGTACTGGGAATGCATTTCTTATGTCCTTGCAACCTCCCCACCACCATCCACCCCCTGCCTTCCAAGGCAGATCTGGTATTCTTGGTGTAAGAGCAGGATTTCATGTGAGACCAAGAACACAGCTGGGGATCATCAGGAACATTTTCCTTGTCCTGCAAGCAGATGCCTCTGATTAGCTGCTCCCTGTAGAAGTTACTCCATTTTTACCCATTTCTTGGGCTGGCAGAATGGCAAGATGCTCTGTAGAGAGTAAGGTTGAAGCCCAAAGTGTCTCAAGCACTCATTTCATGTAAACACTGCTGCTTCTGAACCACTTGCTCTTCACTTCAGGCTCACACTGCGGAGACATGGGACAGTCAAACAATGATGTTCTGATCTATGCAGAAAGCTGCTATAGACTTTTAAAGAGGTTTAAATTCTCATTTTCTTCTGTTTTCCATTCTTCCTCTATCACCATCATACACATATTAACATGGCCAAACATTCTTGCCAAGCAGTATATTACAAAAAAAAAAAAAAAAATCATTGTCTACACTTGAAACTGCCTTAAAATGCTTCAGTGAACTTTCCTCTAAATCACATGGGCATAAACCAGTACAAAAAGTGGACAGGACAGAATAAATGCACTTATCTTGCCACTGGGATAATCCATATGTCAGGAGTCTATGTTTTATATGTATGTTTTTATGAGACTGTATAAGTTAAAGTGAAAGTACTAGACCCAGAATAGTTAGATCTCCAAGTATCACTTACAAAACAGCCATATAGAAAAAAACATGGTGTTTCAACGTTACTTCAGAGTAAGTCAAGCCACAAAGAGCATTAGAGGGAACAGTCTCTGATGGCTCCTTCCCTGGTGATGGCACAGGTTTTAAGACAGTAAAAGAAAGACTCATTAAACACATTTGAAACTTTTCAAGTGCAATTAAAGTGCTTTTTCATTTGTGAAGAATGCCTGGTCTGCATGCTGCAGATGTCAGTGACCAGGACTCGAAGGTGTCAGAGCTCTGCTTTCCACCACGACTAGTTCATTACTGCTTGCAAACGATGTTCTGCAATAAATGCAAAAGCTAAGAAGCCAAGGCTTATTTAGTTGAGTTAAAGGTCCAATTCAGCTTGCTGTTAGCACTAGCAGGTAGCTACACTCTAAGAAGCAGGTGCCTAGCTTTTCACGCAACAAATGTAGTTAAAAAAATGCGTGAAATTCATTCATGCTATGCAAACTGAGTTAATCATTCACAGTCTCAAAGCAGGACAAGAGTTACAATGCTTGACTGACGAGAAACTGTAATAAATTCCCTTGAGTGTTTCAAGGGAACATCCCTTACTTTCAGAATTACTTCTTGAAATATCAGACAATTTTCTAAATCAGTGTCATAGGTAGGTCAACAGAAGGATACGCTGCTGACTGTCACTTAATTACTGGCTGATTACAGTCATAAGCAAAACACAGTTTCAAACTGTCCTATCAGTTTCAGAATTGCCTCCAGCACAGCAGCACTAGGCTTCCCCATGCTGCCCAGAAAAAGCATCCCTCTTCTGCCTCTGAAGACATGGACACAAGAGGAAGCTGAGCACAAAACAGCTGATGGATCTATCTGTGAGGCTGAAGAGAAGGCTGCCTGATGTAGTTTGTCCAACCAAGCTTTTAACAGCCTCCTTCTCCTAGGTAAAGACAACAAGTGAAATCCAGAAGGTTATGCAAATGTTGATGGGCAAGACCTAACGGGTAGTAATAGGTAGGGAAATGTGGAATGTGATCTGGGAAGGCTTTGCTTGATCTTAGGCCCTTGAGATATCCTAGAGGACAAAGGTTTCAGGTAGAAGTCTCCCTACACACCTTCTGCCTATGATCAACAGTATTCCTATGTCTTCACAAATGAAGGCCATTTGGGGTGCAGAAAACAGGCAACTCTGTCCCTGGTTCTCCAGTCTGTGGCAAGCTGCAGTCATTACAGCACTGACCTTGGGAGTGGGACCGCTCACTACTCAAATCCTAGCAGAGTCCCAGCTTCACAGGGGAGGTGCAAAACCCTTCCACCTAGAAAATTTCCCAGACTGATGGTCAGGCCCTTTGGAGAGGCAGGTTTAAACACCTTTGAGTAGAGGGGTGTCTGGAGATTTAGGGCACCCAGCTTCTCCAGTCAGTCAGGGTCTTGTGCCGCTGGCGGAGACACAAGGAGGAGCCTACTTCAGCAGAGAAAGGCGTAGGCTGGGCAAAGAATCACAGACAGCCATTTCAGAGTCGAAGTCCACCTCCCAGTGGCATCTCCAAGCAGCCCCGAACTTGGCTCATGCAGAACACTCACACTGTCCGCACCTGGGCATCTCCTACAGACTGGGCTCTGCACCCAGGTGCTGGACGTCATCAGTCCCATCCAAGGTGCCTCTCTCCACTTCACTGAGTCAGGGACCAAGGTGCCAACCAGGGCTCAGGATTTCCACCCTTGTTTTGGCAATGCAGAACTGAACCTCACAATAACCAACGCCTTCTGCTAGACCAGTGCCAAGACCCACAGTCAAATCGGGTAATTCACCCTGCATATGCTACAGACTCCACCATCATTCCCTCTCTCACCCCACTCAAGCTATGGAAGGCTTTTTCCATATGCTGGGTATAGAGGTTCATTTAAACCTTTGACTGAGAGCTGCACAGTGTGAAATGATCTAAAGAAATCATCTTCATGATGCCAGGCATGCATGGCTTCTTCCAAGACCAGGACAGCAGAGGACACCAGGACTAACAGGTCCTGTCTTGCTCTCTTTCCCTAGCAGAGGCTACCTCGGGGCAGGTTTGAAGTACACACCAGAGCGTATGAGATGATGTTCTGTGCTGCCACCCATTATCAAGGGGTTCTGCAGAAAGACAGCTACAGAGTTATTAACTCAGGTGATTAAGTGCTATAAGCAGGATCTCAAGGAGGACTGGACATCTCTGACGGGTAGCAAACCTTCATTGCCAGGTCCACAGGCCCTGCTGCTCCTTCTCCCCTCTGGATGGCAAGTGTTATTCCCAGCCTGCAGGCAACCTGTAAATATCAAAACATGTGCACCCTCCATTAACATTAGCAACAATATTTAAATCACACTCTAGAGGCTAATAGGCTAAAATTCAAAGGTGACACAGAGAGAGCAGCCCTTGAAGAAAGCATCAGATGTGGAGGTGTTGTTCCAACTTGCCCACACTCTGCCACTCTGTGCTACCCCTGATCTGAAAGGGCAGGTCAATCACAGTTCAGGCAGTGGGGCATTGGGCATCCAGCACATCAGAACACACATCCAAGGCTAAAGGTCTTCACAAGGGAGGAAAGTGTGTTTCTTTTCAAGATGTATACAAATAGCTGCCCAGTTGGACTAAGGCTCCAGGTTTTCTAACTGGAAAGTGGTATCCATCCTCAAGACCAGGATGTAGCAATCGGTGTTACAACTTGTATTTGACATCTTCCTTAAATCCCCAACTCCTAGAGTCATGGTGTGATGTGAGACTCCATTCTTTTCATAAAGATTAAAGTATGCACCTAGATCCTCTGTTGAAAAGCACACTTCAAACATGACATTTGCTGGCTCAACATCAAAAAAGCAATTAAAAAAGACCCACACTGACATTCTTCTATACAGCCAGATGTTGAAGTCAGTGTTATACTGAAGTAATTTTCATCCAGATCTGTGATCCTTTAAATGTCTAAGCTTAGTGAAAAAGTAGTCTACTAACCTCTCTAGGGATATGACCAATAAAATAGTAGCTGAACTGTATACTTCTTAGTACCTAAAACTTTTGCAGTATCCTTAAGTAAACTGCACTTCATTTTTTCCCCAATTTCCATACCTTTCATCAAGCTTTATGCCTGTGTGTCATGGAATCATGGCCCCAAATACTCTCCAATTGCACTCCAACACAGCCCTCCAGTTCATCTCCCAGAAGCCAAAATAATGTAAGTTTGCAAAAGCAACTTAAGGTATAGCTGAGGAGAAAGGCAAAAAGAGGATGGTGCAAAGGGGTAACAGCCTTAGTCACTTTGGATCCTCTTTTTACAAGGAAATGGCATGGTCAGAGCACACCAGTGTGCCCACCAACATCTTCAAAGCAAGGTCTGGTGGGAGCCTTCCCCAGGTCTACATGTTGCAGGGATCCATGGTGACTTCCACTTTGCTCCACAGCCAGTGCAAGGTTCCCAGCCCCACCTCTGAGACTCTCCACCCTCTGGCTCTTTGCCTGCTTTTTCTCTTGTATGCACCTTCAGATGCCTCAGTTCCTCTGTACGAGGGAATTTGTGCAACTCCATCCAGATGCTCAGTGAAGGGTAGGTAGCCATCAAACTAGTTTGCTGTTTGTGCTGCTTTTTTGTGGTCTCCTGCACCATTGGTATCAGCAAGTGATAAGAGAGGGAGTGGAAGATTGCTCTGGCTCAGGAAGGTCTTTCTGAGCATTTAGAACTGGAAACAGCTATGCACAAACTGAGATTCTCTAGGAAGAGTGCTGATGCTACAATTCAAATTTTGCATGTTTATGCTGAGAGTGTATTGGTGGAGGGGGGAGTTGCATTTAGAGCTTGGACCTGTTCCTTTTTTGCATCTCTGCACCCAATCTCTTGAGCATGTGTGTGCAAATATTTCTGTGCCCTGCACATGCCAAGTACACACAAAGCACAGAAAAATGTCCCCAGTCTCTTGCCTGGCAGTGAGAACAGACATGGAAGTATCCAGACTCATCAGCTTCCAAACACTGGGCCTGGAGACAGTTCCAAGTGTGAGCTGAGAGCTCTACCTACAATAATTTTCACAAGACACCCAAGTCTTCTAGTTGTTTCTCCAGCAGTTAAGAAAAAATAAGGTCTCTTCTTACAATAAAACATTCAGGCATCATGAAGCACCAGTTGTTCCCCCAATAAGGCAGCAGCATCCTGTCCAAAGGGTGCATCGGGGGAATGCCTGCAGCTCCCTGTCCTGCGATGCTGTGAGGAAGATGATGACTGAGGAAGCAAAAACCCATACCTACTCTTTAAGGCTGTCAAGGACTGTGTTTTGGTCAGTTTTCCCAAGAAACTTGGATAAAACTTTGCAGTGACAGTCCTGGCTCTGCAGCTGCTCCTTGAAACCTCCCCCCAAACCCTGCAGTCCCTATGTGCTGACTTCTCACTTATGCTCCCCAAGAGCCAAGAGGGATGATTGCTTGCCAATTCACTCCATCGTCTCCAAAATTTCTCTTCCATTCTTGCCTGCCTTTGCAGTGACACCTGAGAGACTGTGAGGTTGGAAGGACCCATTTGAACCATCTGGTTTGACACCTTGTCTAGCCCAGGCTGGGGAATTGCCCCTGTTTCCCTGCCATGGCTCCTTTCAGTGCCCTGTGCTGGATCCAACACTTGTCATAAATCTTTACTTCAAGAGGAGACTTTGGTCAAGTCTCCTTCAGACATCTCTGTGAGAAGCCCATATTTCCAAGTCTCCTGTTCACAGCCCAGAGAGGTTATTGTAGCTGCGGTGTAAGGTCCCTTTCCAGTGAGCAGGCTCCCACATACAACACGCCACCCAGAGCTAGGCATGGCTACTAGCAGACTTGGTGTCACCTTCTCCAGGCTGCTCAGGGGACTCCTGCTTACATGGCTCTTCCTCAGAGCATCCCTCCAGTGCCGTATTCAGCTGGTTTATACCAGCTATGTCTGTGCTGTCAGATGCATCAGTTCACCCTCTCTGAAGCAAAGTAGATGTGGTTCTGGGGAAAATGTGCTCCAGGGACAGCCCCCCGCAGGCAGCATGGATCAAGCTCTTCTCCATCCCAATCTCTCCCAGCAGACTGGGTGCCTACAAGCTCTCCCCTATACCCTCCCACTGGGTTTTAAAACACACAGCACATGTCCTCAGCATTGGGCTACAGAAACATCACACTGTGACAAATCTATCATTGTGACCTGAGAAACCACTACAAAACCAAGAATATTTCAAAAAAGCTCAGAAAAGAGCCATGCTGAGAGCTGTTTGGACCCTGGAGGAACCCCTCTGAGCAGTGGGACATGAGCTGCTCATTCCCACTGGGCCAGGAGATGAGAATCTGCCTGTGGGATGGGTGCCCTTAGCAATATGGATGTAGACACTGTGACAAATTCATTTCATTGCTTATCCCATAAGCGTGAGCTGACATTGAGCTGCCCTTTCATGCTGCTTCTCTTTCATTCATTGCTCAACACCTCATGTCTTGACATCTCTCACTCATCCCTTTTCTTGCCCTGATGTCCTCTTTTTGACTTAAACCTAAAAACTCACCTACAGTGGAAAGCAAAATAGAAGAGCAAGGAAGAGCAGAGAGGAAAAGGTGAAAGAAAAAAAATGGAAATAATCATGGCATAGTCATAAGAGCAATGTCGTGGTTTAATCCCAGCCAGAAACTAAGCACCACGCAGCCACCTGCTCATTCGTCCCCCGTCCCAGTGGGATGGGGAGGAGAATTGGAAAGAAAAGTAAAACTCGTGGGTTGAGATATGAACAGTTTAATAACTAAAATAAAATAATAACAATAGTAATAATACAAATATAATAGCAATAATAATAATTGTAATGAAAAAGAATAGAACAAAAAGAGAGAAATTAGACCCAAGAGGAGACAAGTGATGCACAATGCAATTGCTCACCACCCAGTGTCCAACACCCGAGCAGTGATCCACCCCCACCCCAGCCAGCTCCCTCCAGTTTATATACTGAGCACGACATTCTCTGGTATGGAATATCCCGTTGGCCACTTTTGGGTCAGCTGTCCTGGCCATGGTCCCTCCCAGCTTCTTGTACACCTGCTTGCTGGCAGAGCATGGGAAACTGAAAAATCCTTAACTTAGGATAAGCACTACTTAGCAACAACTAAAACATCAGTGTGTTATCAACATTATTCTCACACTAAATCCAAAACACACTGTACCAGCTACTAAGAAGAAAATTAACTCTATCCCAGCCAAAACCAGGACAAGCAAAAAGCTAGAAAGATAAAGAAAGGGGAAGGAAAAGCAGAGCAGGGGACCACAGCTGTGGGATGGAGATGGGGAAAGATGTGCAGAAAAAGTGTGGAAAACTTCAGTCAGGGAAATGTGGAAATAGAAGAGGAAAGGAAAAGGCCAGCCTTTTCCCCAGACTGGGGAAAGGCAGTCATCCATCAGTGAATGTAGAGGAGCAATCAACAGTGCAGTACCCCACAACTTGAGAAAATGTGATGGTGTGGACTGGGTCACACACTCCCTGCACGCAGCAGGCACACAGCTAATGCTTCACCAAACAGCGGGTGCCCAGGTGGGCACAGCAGCACAGTGAGGTCTGAAAGTTTCCTACAGGTGCGACCAGCCCAGAGAGCATGATAGCAGCCTGCCATGCACTAGACAGGACTTTTTAGCAGAGCATTTCCCCCATTAACTCAGACATCTTCAGCCCCACTGGCCCAGACTGGCTGATTCCTTCTTTGTTCACAATTTCCATTTGCTTTATCAGTCACTGATTTTGCTGGTCTCCTTCACATCCTGTCCCTCTGAGCTCCTTGGCTGTGCTTCCCCTCTGCTGGTATGTCTAGGAAAGAAGCTCAGGGTCTCAGGCATTTCTGCTCTATCAGTCATTTCAACACCATCTCCTAGTGAGCTTCCCCAGGGACACAGTGACAATGCAGAGCTGAACTGCTCCAGCACAGGCAAAAGAGATGCTCAAGGACACTTCAGAGGCCAAGTACCATGTGTCAACTTCTGTCAGGTCTTGTAGGGACTGACTTCTTACCTGCACCAGGGCTGAGGTATGAGGAACAGTGTGGCTCCCTGATCGCATCTCTGCTCAAGACTCTTCATCTTAGAGGCTGGACAACAAACATGGTGACGGAGCCATTCCCACCTGACATTACCCCATGGAGGGCAGAGAGCAAAGACACTTTTTGATGACTGAAGAAACCACATTTTTAAATTAAGACTCCAGCCCTTCACTTAAACTATGACACATGTGCACATCATCACACCGTCCCCCATGGGCTTGGAGCAGAAGCCGCCTCTCGTACCACTCCTGCAGCTTTACCTGGGAGCAGAATGGTTAGCTAATTAGCCTGGCATGCACACGGCTGCATCGCGGGAAGGTTTGGCTTTGGGGCTGATCCCAGCACCAAGGTGCCGATGGGAAGGCGAGCCCCACCCTTCGGACCAGGATAATATTTTTCTAATGCCTTGCACTGGTTGGCTTTTGTTTTGCTGAGCTGTTGCTATGCACCTGAGGCTGCGCAAGGGAAGTCGGCTCTCCAGAGGAAACAACACTGGCAAAAAGTCACCAAATCATTGTTCTGGCTGCTTTCTGTGTCATGAACAAACACATGAATCTGCACTTGTTTATCGGGAGGCACAAGGGCAGGATTTTGCCGGTTATCCGCAGAGGTGATTTGTCTATTGGACCTGCTAGTCTCAGTGGCAGCAGTTAGCCCCCAAAACAAAACCAGGAAGAGACTAAGTGTTCCCATACAACTTCCAGCACAATCAGCAGCCCTCCTAGAAAGCGCCTTTTAAACAAGAAATGGGAGAGGGAAAAAACAATTAGCACCAGAGACTTTATTAAAAAAAAAAAAAGAAGACAATTCTTCCATTAATCAGACCCTTATCAGCAGCAAGGTGATATAAAGCCAGGGTTTAATTGGAACTGAGAAAATGTGTTTGTGCTGGTGTGGAGAGCCTTGTCTATGCGAGCAGGAATGTGGCCTGCATCCTGTTTTCTTTACCAATGGGGGAGGAATCCACTCCGCGATTCCTTGAAAGGCTGCGGCGTGTTTTCCACCAGCTCCATGCTGGGTTTGTGAATTAGGTTCCTGCTTCTTAGCATCCTGGAGAGCAGCTTTGTGCTCAAAGGGATCCCAAAACACTGGCTATGTTTTGTAGGAAAAGAATGCCATCCTTCCATTGATAGCAGCAGGTGCCTCGGCACCTGGCACCCGCCGTCCCTTCATGCTCCATTCCATTCCCCTGCTGTCTGTGAACAGAAGGACAATTCCCAAAGCAGGGAGATATGAGATCCCAGTGTTGGTTTACTCACTGCCCACTGCCCCCACTATTCACCTGTGCCTTTGTAAAGGGCAAGACAGGCAAAACTTGATTTGTAAAGGGCATGGGAGTCAAAGAGGAAGCCCAGTGTGGGTTGTGCTCCATCCTTCAAGAGGTGAGCAGTTGCCTGGGGGTGCTGAGTGCCCTCAGCTCTCAGGGAGATCAAGAAAAGGCAGCATGCATGGGATGCTCCTCCAGTCCATCTGCTCCTGTTACCCCATGAGGTACCTTTGAAGGGCACTTGATCATTGCCTTCTTCATGGTAAATACTCAGGGATGGTGTTCAACCTCTGTCAGCTCCTTAGCTCCATCCCCAGCACCAGGAAGGGCCTCTCTGATTCACCCAGGCCTTTCCCCTCCACCAGGGGTGCTTTCTGCTTCATTACCTCTATCCCTTTTTAGCACAGCACTCAACTACTTCATCCCATGGTGCTGTTGGGTGCTTTGCTGAACTTTCACCCTGTTTCAATACCATGGCATTAAATGTTAGGCTATCTTTAACACCAGGATACATGAAATCTATAAACACCTTTTCTCCTCTTCCCAGCCCCAACCTCTCAAAAAGGGAATTGCAGTCATGCCTCCAACCTGCTTTTTGTCAGTGCAGTTACTCCCGGGATGAAGAGCCCCAGCCCAAATTCAACAGCCTTTTCTGCACCAAAACTCTAGTCGGCTTGGATGGAGATGTCACCTGCACAAACTTCTTAGGACTCTCCTTGGAGCACTGGCCACACAAGTATGAAGTTTGGCTTTCCTAGGCAGGAGTGGGAATGTCACCCAAGAGCAAGTTTGCAGAAGTGTGGCAAATTCACCCAGCGTTGCAGCCCAGCATAATTAAGCAGCATTCTTATTCACGTCATCTCCTGGCTTGGCATAGGTTTTATTATAGTCATTACAAAGACAGATATTACTTTTGGATTGACTCACTTGATGGGTTGATCAGCACTTTATTGTAGCCTCCAGTTATAGCACTTTTTATGGCATCCAGAAGAACTTAACCATTAGCACACTATTAGGAAGAACACTGGCAGCTGATTAAGTTGCTGAAGGTCAAAGACATTTTTCTTAATTGCTCCATGTGTGCTCCCTCCTCCTCCCCCTCCAACAGAGCTGGAGGGAGATCATTCTGTTTTAATAATAAAGTCACAGAGGCATACCTCGTATTTGCCATCAAATCTCCAGGGAGGGGGTTATTCACCATTTCAGATCTTGTCTAAACTGTTATGGTCTTGTGGCTGAAATGAAGTCTTGGAGGTTTTCATAGCATGTATTGAAAACTACAACCCCCCCCCCCCAAAACATCAGGGTGACTTATTGAATTGGTTAACACATATTGCAAATAATGTGCTATTAGTCTCATAATAAAATGAATGCACGGCTATGCTCAAGGGAGATCTCTGTCTTTGGGAGGAAAGGGAATATGATTTCCCAGCCTCTGTAGACTCTCACAACTCCTAGGTATATTGCCAGAACAACCCCGTCACAGACAAGGGATCCCAGAGTTCATGGAAGTCTTTCTGATCAGCTTTGTCATTCTTTCCTTTGGAATGCAGCACTTCAGGTGTTTTCCTGTTAATTCACAAGGGAAAGCTGTTCAGCAAGGTGTTCATACCCTGTCCTCTGGACTACACCAACTACACACTGAGCTGTACTTCCAGCATGCTCCAGATGCGCTACAGGAATGACCATTTCCAGCACAGATGCTTTAACAGAGCCAGTAGCATCCTCCCTCCCCCTCACCAACAAAACTGGAGAAAAAGAGTTTGTTTCAATCAGAAAACAAGCTGTCTTCCCCTCTGTGCTCCTCGTCTAGGCAGCATGCACCCTCTGGGATCACAGCAGACGGTGAAAGGGAGGATACCCCTCCGCTACACTGCTTCCAAAGAAATCCACACTGTGAGCCTGGGAGAGCAACCACCAGCCTTGTGCTCCTGGAGAGGGTGCACATCCAGTGATGGGACGTGGCTCTGCTGACTGCTGGCTTTGGCTGCAGGGTGAGTTGAAGGCTTCAGCTCCCTTCTCATACAGTGTGTGGCTAAGGGTGTTCACACCTTCCATGCTTCACCAAGCTCCTTGTGGGATCACGGATATACTTACCTGGAGCTCATTGCCAGGGTGGGGCATGAGCCTGTATTCGTTACTCAGAACAGCTAACGAATACAGTTTTAAACTGTGTGATTACTTAATCTGACTGTGCCCATTTAAATCTACTGCTTCAACCTCCACCCTCTCAAAAGCCTCCTGTTGTCACCTGAGATGAGAAACAAAAATCACTAGAAGCCATTTCTATGGTAAATTCCACCTGCAAAATCTCGATGGTCTTGTTGGCCTCCCACATTTCAGACTCTCAGCCAGACGTTTAGCTGCTCACAGGGCTTCATCTTTCAGCTCCCGACTCATCTGACCCAGCTGAAATCACTAAACCATCAGAAACCTCCTCCCTCACTTCTCCTGAACTGAATTTCTACCAGCTCAGTTTTCCCACTGGGTTTAGTCTGGCATCAGAGTCAATGCTAGAGGATAAAGGGGGGATGAAGACCAAAGGGTGCAGATTTGCCCTGTTGAAGGTTGTTAAGTCAACCTTGTCACTTCAAGAAGCTTTTCCCTCAGGGAGGTCAGTGAAACCATCTCGCCTTTGCAGGGCAATCTGGTGGAGCAGTGCTTTGAAGAGGAACACGTGTTTCCTTTTAACAAGGGAGTGCCTGTAAGGTCTCCTCAAAGGTCTTAGAGAAGTTAGATGAGTGAGAGACACACGGTTTCTCATCAGTGAGCAGGTGTGAGGTTGAGGAAAGGACTTCAAACAGGTTCATAGGCTGTATAATGTTCCCGCTGTGTGTCAGAGGAAGGTTTGACAGATGGAGATGTGCTTCACCCAACAGTTTCATGCCAGCTCTGCCTGCCTCAGCTTTCCTACCAATCCCCTCTTAAAGGAAGTGATTAAGGGTTAAACTTGAGACCTAGCTCCCATGGGAGGAATTTCAGTGTTTTGTACTTCACTGTTGCCTGGATCAGATAAAACAGGTTGTGGTCAGTTAGTGTGATGTCCAGACCTGGGTGTGACATCCAAAGAGCCCATGGCTTTTCTTGCCCCACAGCTAGGAGATCCTGAAGATGTGGGATGCAGCTGACGGCAGAGAGCTCACCAGCCTGTGGCAGAAGGCATGAATTATGGAGCTTACATCCACTGTAGATCCACTTGTTCCCCACTCCAGCTAGCTCAAGACAACCAGTCAAGTCAATAATCTTCATACCCAAGGATACTGGGGCTAGAGACAAGATTTAGCAAATTTAAACACAGAAGTTTAATCAAGCCTTCTATTTCCTTGGCTAGAACTACCCGTGGACACATGCCGTATCCTGCCATAGTCTGACAGGTGCAAGCCAAACCACATGGTTGCACCCTGGCCATGGCCAAGATGACTGGAGAACCTCTCAGTGGTGGAGAACACTGAGAAGCTTCCATTCCATTGAATTACATTATTCTAACCTTGGCATTACAGCACAAGTGCTCACAGGAGGTATTTCCCAGAGAGACCTTTTGCAGAATATCTTCCTCAGTGCTGTGTAGCTTCAGCTTTAGTCACCTGCAGGAGTGAAAGATTTCTGTAATAGATTGAATCCTATAGATAGAGACGTAGCTACTGGAGAGGCCACTGGTACTGTCTGGGGGGTCTGTACCGCTGGACCATATTCAACCTCCACAGGGCCCCTGATCTTGTAGCTCAGGCCACAGGTGCTGAAATCAAAGGCACACGGACCAGCTGATGACCCATGGCAAAGTATGACCCTGCACCCATTATTCAGTGTCCCTTCCCCTCCTGTTACACCCTAGGTCTTATTTCATAAGGCCCGGCTCTTCTGCAGGGTGATCCAAACCAAAACAGTGCAAAATTACAAAATGCCAGGCAGGAAAATCTTATAGCAAAGCAGATATCTGCCATGGACAGCTGCTTCTTTCCATCAAAGCATCAACGTGCTGGCCTTGAAAAGGCATCCACCCAAATAGCCCTCACTCAAAGCATCCTTCTATTTTTATGTCAACACATCTTCTCCCAAGCAGAACCTATCAGTTCAACAAATACGAGACGTGAACAAAGTCCCATCAAAAAAAATATTGCCTAACCTGATGAGGACAGAACTGTCCCATAGTGCAGAAGGAAAGTTAGCTGCCTATGGGCCATCTAGAAAGGGCCCTTGTTCAGGAACTCCTGCTGCAGAAAAAAATGCCAGAATCACATGCAGGGCACAAGAGATCCACTTTTATGGGAACTGTCAATCATAAAAAAGACTGCTCAATCAAAATGTTGTATCTTAGAAAAGACACCCTATCACTTATACTTTAGAACTGGCTTTGGAAGTTGCCTGCTTTCCTGGATTTTCCTCTTAATTAAAGTTTTGTTATTCTGTTCTTTCCTGTTACATGTGAGAATTTATAAAATATGCCTCCTCCAACCAGCTTCAGCTAATCTTCACCACTGAATTCAATAACCTCAGAATAAGCACAGTCCTGTCTTCTCCCTTTGCACCCTAATTAAGGTGCTCTTAAACATCTCCCTTCTCTTCTTCCCTTGGGTGATACCTAATTAGCTCTTGCAATTAAAACTGTACCCGAAGGACTGGGCTTTGCACAGATGTTGGCATTGTTCCAGGCAACACCATTGGGTTACTGCCAGGCTCAGGTTGCTCCTCAGCACTTGGTGGCCTTATAGAAGATCCTAGCAAGGAGGTCTTCTGAGATTTTGTGATCAGGGCCTTGGGGGACTTTTCTGGATGTCTGGCCTGTGGTATTTTTAAACTGTTTTTCCAGAGAAGTTGACTTCCAGTATTTCCTTCTGTAGCATTCACCGGTGAGTCCAAAGGTTCCCCGAGTGAATGTGGATAGCCTGCCCTGGAAGATTTTCCATCATTCAGCCCTGTGTCAAATTTTCCTCTGTCCATTGATCTTAGGGCCAGGAAAAAAAAACAAAAACAAAAACAAAAAAACAACAACAAAACAACACAACCCACCCACCCACAAATGGATTAGTTCAAATTTTCTCTTTCCCTGTTTGGATGTCTCGCTTCAAGCCCACATACTGTAGCAGGGTTGGAGAGCATTTCTTGTGGTCCCACCTCCAGCAAATGTGATGCTCCCCTTGTGCTATTACCCTTGCAGCTGGCTGGGCCTCGAGCTGCCCGAGCAGGGATGCTTTATTCTCTGAGACCGAGGGCTGACTAAGCTCATAGTTCTGTGATTTAAGAAAGACAAATAAAAGGCTGGGCCCACAGCTGACTCAATAGATGTTCCAGATGATGGTGAAATCTTTCCTGGGAAATGTATGAATTTTCAACAGCCCTCAGCTTCCTCATTCACACCACCTGAAATCAGTCCAAGCAGGACACTATGGAAATTATCCCAAACAGGCAAAATTTTCAGGCCTGTTCTGGAACAAGTTTGAGCAGAAGAGGGGAGAATTGCACCTTAGATATTATACATAGGAAATTTGCAGGTTTTCAGGGTATCTTTTTTTCCCTTTTACCTGTAATTCAAAGTCCTTTTTATCATGGACCTTTATCATTAAAGTATAGAAACTATGTCTTCTTGTCGTAGAAACATCTGGAGGACCCTGATTTTCCAACACTTTAACTCCAAGTCACAGGGTGGAGGCTTGGCCATGAGAGATGCAGCTCAGCCAAGAAAGCTGGGCAGTAGGAAAGGATGGGGCTGTAGGTCTCTGAATTACTGTTCCCAGGAAGCAGCCATTGAAACCCACGAAGAAGTCCTATGGTTTCTGGGTGTGCAGTAAGCATAGTGCTAGCTATTACTTTAATGTTTCTTTTTTATTCCCTTCTCATAGTTATGCTATGAGATTCACTGAGTTAACTACACCAGAATAATCAATGGCCTGGTCTTCAGGCAAAGACCATCAAATGGATGATGGCTATTTAACTGTACTTTTTAAAAAAATAAATAAATTAAAACAATCAGCAAAACTCAGATCTAAAAGTTGGTGGGTGTGGGAGAGGGTGTGTGGTTGCTCTGTCCCTGTGATGCCAACACCCACTGTTCCCCAACTTTTGAGGAAAAGGACTCAGCCGTGGGAAAACAGGATCCCTTGGCACAAGGATTCAAGCTGGTCTCAGCATCCACAGCCCTAAGCACAATAAGTTGGTGATAATTTCACATCTATGTTCCCACAGACATCTAGAAAGGAACGAGGTATTTATTTTAAGTTAAGGAATGTTTAAGCCAGCTAGATGGATTCACTTTGAACTGAAATTTGAACCATTCACAAGACTACACAGCCTCCCAATTCTCACCCAGCTCTGCTGTCCCACTCACTTTCACAGTGCTTTTGGCCATCTGGATTTCTTTCATTTCATCCACCACCTCCCAGCCATCAAATAAGGAAGAAAAATGTATTGACTTTTATTATTATTTATTAAAAATTAAATTTTGCAAATTACTGTCTAAAAAAGTCAATAGATTTAAATAAATATACAGATTTCAGGATGCTACATATGGTATGTGTGCAATAAGTCACTTAAAGAGGAGACATTATACACACAAGGAGATATACATAGTACTTTACAGCAGTAGTTTTATTTTAAATTACTAGGCTCACATTAAACCATGTGCAAAGTTTCCTCTGGAACAAATCCTTTCAGGATTTTTTTTTTTCAGAATGACTCAAACCTTCAGAAGGTCAAATATAGAAAAGATTCTCTGCAGCTTTGGGGACCAAATGATTAGTCTGCTGTTTCATTTACAATACAATCAATTGGTCTCATTTTTTCCCCCTCTAGGGCTTAAAGCATAATCAAGGGAGTATTTTGTATGTCCAATGGGACTACATTTGCAACAGCCACAGATTTTGGTCCACCACCAACTTCAAGCAGCCTTTTTAAATGCCTCATGTAATACTGGATTGGGCAGCAAGGGGGATCCAACAGTGGTTCCAGGAGAGCAATTGTTTGTCTGCACTAATCAGATGACAGCTGCAGCCACGATTTATAATAGAAGTTCATCTGCCCAGGCAAACAAAAGTGCATTTGTGATACAGCTCCAGAGCCTTCAGACTGTGTTTGCCTGCAAGATTGGTTTCTAGGTCCTGGGCTCAGTATTTTTTCCAAATTATTCCTTCCTTCCTCTGGGCCAGCAGCACCGTGCTGCTCCATAGCTGTGGAAGCTGCCATGATTCTGGCATGGGTTTAAATCCCAGCCTTTCTTCTAAAGCTATGCAGGCAGTGGTGTGCTCTCTTCTTACCAATCCTTTCCTCCACATCAATCCCACCTGCCTGCCCCCTGCCTAATGCATTCTCTATTCAGGTTACACTTCTCATAGTGACATGCTATCCATATACTGGTCATTTATTATACAGAGCCTGACTCAGAGACCTGATCTAAGCGAAGCAGCAAGCAAGCCTTTGTGTGCTATTTTCCCACCACCCATCTTCTCTGCCCCTAGCCTCTCCTTTCAGGCAGAGCTGAAAGAAAGCTGGGATATTAGGTTAAGAGCTGGAAGTACTCTACCCCACTAAGGGTATGTCCAAGGAGATGAGACAGATTCACAGCACTGAACTCATCCAGACTAGCAGCTCGGCTCTGCCTCGGACCCAGCGGGGCTCCCTCCCCCAGGCTACATGGAGCTGCATGCACGGGGCTCCTGCTGAAACACAGCTCCACTTCAGCCTCCCCACCCCTGCCACTGCTGTGCCTGATAGCAGGGGTCATGCTCAGATTTGATGCAAGCTCCAGTGTAAGCAAGCTATCCTCCACCTAAACAAGAGCCACTTAAGGATGGCTCTTCAGTGAATTTCTCAGCCAAAGAATGCCACTGACTACTCCGTTGGCTTTCCGGCTTCTAGATGATATATATTTTTTAATAAAAACTGGGAGCTGTTTTACCATGGGAGTCTCATTCATACGCACATCGCACTGTCTGCCAAGTAAGAGAAAAAAGTGCAAAGGTGGGCTCACGCTAGAGGCAGTTTATCCCCATCTACAGTGACCAGCCAAACCACCTCTGAATGGGGCCAAGCTGGAACCATGCTCAAACACGGCTCAAGGGCAGAGCAGACCAGGCAGTGACACGGGCTCAGTGCTGCCAGGTCCAGCACTGCATAGAGCTGTCTGGTTTGCGAGAGATTCAACTGCCCTGCGCGGGCTGACCCTCTGCCTAGGACTCCAGTGCAGAGTTAAGCTAGTACTCCTCCAGCAAGACCCTTGCCTGATCCAAAAAGGCACAATTCAGCTCCACGACACATCAATGACTGTATAGAGAGACAGTTTTCCCTTTACAACAGTCTCTGGAGTGCATGCAGTACTGGTTCACGCAACAGGAGCATGGAGACTTCCACTTCTTCCCCCTTCCACTCATGGCCTTTCCTTCAGCTCTAAGTACCCACAGCGGAGTTAGTGGCACCCACGGGACTCCAAATTCTTCTGGTGAACTTGGTATGCACCTGCTTCTTATCTCTTCTTCTTCTAGATGTTTTTCTCCCAAGGCAAAACTGTTGGCTATGCATTCCTCCGAGAACGGTGCTGATGTTTGCTGAACCGCAGACTGGAGACGGCAAGATCCCTGTAAACAGAAGAGACACAATATTCATTCTCCAGTCCATTTTCCTACTACTCAGCAACAGCCCATATTATGATATTTGTCTACCCCTCGCCAAGATTTATTGTGAGGCAGAAGACGGGGGAAGGAAGAAGGGGAATTTCTAGCTGCAGCTGTATTAAGCCACAGCGGAGATCCATCTAGCCCAATATCCTCTTTCCACCAGTGGCCGGTGGCAGAGGATTCAAGGAGTCCTGCAGCAGGGCATGACCCAAGTGATGCTTTCCCGGATCTGCCTTGCAGAAAGTGTTCCCATTGCATCTGATTTAACTGCCACCAGGAGACCAACCCTCCGTCAGTTTGCCAGCTCCCTTTAACTCATTTACACTTCTGGAGTCCGCGTTTTTTTTCCAGCAGGGAGTTCCGCAACTCACTGATGTGATGTGAGAAAAGCTGTCTCCTTTGGTCCAAAGTTGCTGCCCAATCAATCATTTTCCTACATGATGCTGTCCCTTCCCCCGCTTCTTGTACATTGCCCATTTGCCTGTCCCATATCAGAGGAATTTCCCAGTCCAATCAAGAATTACATTTTATGTAATATTCCTCCAGTTTTGGAAGGACACAAGCAACCCTGGTTCCCTCAGCTGTTAGCGTTCAATTCTACAGAAAGCAGAAATAGTCAAGTGTACTCATTTACAAGGAGACAAGAGGGAGAAGTCAGGTCAAATCCAAGTGGTAACTGCAGTCTGGGGTCACAACCGCAGATCTTAAAGTGCTTATGAGGGATGTTCAGAGTGGGTTTAAGTGGCATGCTCACCTGAGAGCTCTCAGCAGGCCATGATGGGAAGGCCTCATGCCAGCGGTCTGCGGAGATTTCACTGATGCTCCAGAGCTCACTGGGAGCTTCAGATTCTGGAGATACCTAATGAGCAAGAGGAGACGCATGAACGACTCACGTCCAACCATGCTGTGGTAAGTACCAGGGGGAGTGTTGCTCTAACATCACCAGTGACAGACTAAGACAGTTGAATGCATGTTTTTGAAGGGTTAATTGCAGCTATTTGAGAGCTATTCATAGCTCACTTTTACTGCTATCCTCTTCTGTCAGACCTCACTCTATTCACAGTCATATTTAATGATTGGGGATTTTAGCTATTGCCTTGCTATGAAATTAATGACAGATCTCTACAATGACTTTGCTCCCCACCTCCCCACAGTGTAAGCACTCCTCTATGCTGCTGGCTGAAGTGAGACAACTGAGAGCCCATGTGCACTATAAAAAGAGATGGCTACAGAAGATATTTGACTTCTGGGTCCCAGCTCACAGTGGTCCTAGTCTCCTGCAGCCTCTCCCACCTGAGCCATGCAAGAGACACTAGTGTCCCAAAGCTTCACACCCTCTGCTTGTTCCTCTCCCAGCATGCTGCCGGTTCCTCCCTTCCCACCAGCGCACCTAGCACTTCCTCAGCCTCCTGGCAGCAGGAGGGATGGAGGTAACATTGCTTCATATCAGCTAGTAAAGAGACTATTGTACAACAAAAACACCCTAGTGACACTTTGCCAGGGCCTCTTGGGAGGGTTATGAAAGCCACTAGACAAGTTCCAGCTGTTTGCAAAGAGCTGCACAGACATCCCCAGGGAGGCTGTAGAGTTACTGCAGCTCCTAAGCTTTGTCTGTCTGCTTGCATCCTTGCCGAGCAACCCCCGGGGACATCCCCAGGACCCCCTCGACTTACCCAGGCTCTGCTTGGCAGAAGGTGACACAGATGTTGTCCCTCCAGTGCGAGCATTCGCACCTGCTGAGCGATCTCTTGCGCCGCCTTGGCGGGCTTCCCAAGCCATAGGGAGCGGTGTGTCTGTTAAAAACAAAAGAAATCAGCTATGCAACTTTTTATTAGCCAACAGGTTTATAACAGTGTCCTGGGAGGCAGCCAAGCCAGTGCCAGGATAATAAAAGACTCATCTATAGACATAAGGTGAAAAGGTCACTGATATGTCTAAGCCTTTAAACTCCAGCTGCTCTCCCACCTACTGTTTTCCCCACCCTACCCCTCCCAGGGAGATTGCCAGTATGTGCTGGGTTGCCAGTGGAATTTTCTCTCCTTGCAGCAGCCCAGGCACCCGTGCAAGGGTCGCCGCATGGACTAGGCGAGCTGGCTGTTCACCTGGGTGGCAAAGCACACGAGGAGCGTGGCTGCCCCAGTTCACTAGCCCCACCAGCAGCAAGTGACCAGTTTTTCAAGCACAAAGATATCAGGGCTTTCCCTCCCCCCATGGGTTTTAACACACAGGACGTAGTACAAATGAAGATGTCTTGGGGCCATAACAGGTTCTTCTGATCACAGCATGCTTTCAGAGCTGTTAGCACATTCCCGCTCCATCTTTGATCACAATCTACTCTCCCAGAGGGTTTAGGACTGGCAGTGACTGCAACTATTCTCCGAGCAAGCAGTGAGTTGTAATTGCACGTTAGCAAGCATGATTATAACCACACCTGAGTACATGTGTTTTGCTACAGTGTGATGGCTATTGGTCTGAATCTGCTCGGAAAGCAGCTCTAGCATTCTTGAGGGCAGGACTTGGCAGCCACAGGACTTGAGTGCCAGCCCACCACTGTCTCATTAACAATACTGGCAGTCAGCAGTCAGGGTTGCAGTTCGCAAGCGGGTAGAGTAACTTTCTGACTTGCAGCTATAACATCTTGGTGTTGCTTTCGGCTCACAGAGGTACAAATCTCAGAAAAAGATGAACCCGTGAGGAAGCAGCGCCCTGTGCTTTCACCCCCTTCCCCTGTGGGTAATACTGAAACTCCTGAGCAGAAGCACAGCTTGGCCCCTTCTAGATGTTGGAAAGGACTGGACTTGCAATGCTCTCCAGAGCAGGTGCTACAAGAGCCTCACAGCACTGGGACCCCTTCTCACCTTCCTCTAACCTAACCCCATCCTCGATCAGAAAGTACAGTCACTTACTCAGCAACAGAACCACCCCCCGCAGAAAGCCACATTCACTCTCACCCAGGTGTGTTGACCCAGATGATATCCAGGTGACAGAAGTAAATGCATTCCTTATCCAGCCAGCTGTTGCAGGAACATCGCTTGGTCCTCGGGTGCGCGGCCAGGTGGGACTCCAGCGGAGGATGGCCCGTACCTGCAGCAGAAGGAGGAAGGGATGAGTTGGAGGCTCGGTGCAGAGCCCTGGAATGCCCGTCAGTATGTCACCTCTGCAATTACACCCCCGGTAAGGACGACAGTGGTTTCAATATGCAGGCAGTTTTGCAGGAGGTGCAGCCTTAGGGATGAGGCTGCGGGATCCTGAAGGACTTGCGCAACCCTGGCAGCAGCAGGGGCTACCCCCGAGAGCCAGGGCACCCTGCAATGCCCCCCCAGCCCGCAGCCAGCCTTCGGGCAGACCCCAGGTCACCCCCTTCAGCCCCACTCCCCCAGCCGAGGAGGCGCAGATGCGTCCCCCCGCCGGGGCAGGCACGCCCGGGGGGGGCACAGAGCCCCCCCCCGCCTCCAGCCCGAGGCTCACCATCTTCCAGGAGGGCGCAGAGGGCGAGCGCCAGCAGCACGGCGCCGGCGGGGGGGCTAGGCATGGCCGCAGGTCTCGCAGGCGTGGGGCTGGGACGGCCGGAGAGAGCTGGAGGCTTCGGGCTTTGGGGTTTTTTCTCCTTCCCGCCCCCCCCCCGGCTCTCCCGCTGCTCCTCCGTGCGCTGCTTTAGCCGGAGCCGCCGCGATGCCTGTGGAGCCGGCGGGCGCCTGGCAGGTGCTTTATAGCCCCGCCGCCGCCGCGTCACGGCCCCGCTCCGCCCCGCCGCGTGGAGCGGCCGCGGGGGGAAACAAGCGGGGAGCGGGCACGCGTGGGGGGGGTGGCGGCCCCCCGCGGGCAGACAGCCAGCCGGACGGACCGACCGACCTCCCCCCCGCGCCGCCCCGCCGCCCGCTGCCAGCCCCGCCGCTCCGCGGGCTGCGCGAAACACGCGTGGGCCCTTCCACCTCCCCGCGCAGCGAGGGGCAGGGGAGCGCGGAGTCGGGGTCGGGACGGGGCGGGGAGAAAGTTGCCGGGAGGTGGCGGAGAGGCGACGCGGCGTGGGGCGGCCGTGCGTGGGGCTACAGTGTGCGCGCTGCTCCGCGGGTGTGGGGTTGTGTGTGTTGTGTGTGTGTTCTATCCCCTGGCGGTCCCGAGTGGGGGCTGCGGCTGCTGCTGCCGCTGCCCCCCAGCCGGGGGGGTGGTTAGGGTTCGGGTTAGCCGGGGCCGGGGGTCGGAGCCTGCCGGCAGCAGGTGAAGGCAGGAGGTAGTTTGCAGCCGCCGCCGGCAGATGGAGCGGGAGGGGTGCAGGCAGCGCTTGCCGCCGTGGGAGCCCGCTGCCCGCCGGCCGCCCCACGCGTGGGGGTGGATGCCGCCCCCAGGCGCTTCCCCGCAGAGGCTCCCCCGGGCTGCTCCTCCGGGTCGTGGCAAAACCTGGGCGAGTGAAACCAGACGGTTTAGCAGGCTAACCTGGTCTGCAGGGGAAAGCTGATTTCCCCTGGGTGAACTAGGTAGAATTCAAGACAAGTTAAATGTCAAGTAAAAGTGTTACTCAGTTCAGGAAAATACAACTGTTGAATGAAAGTTCCCGCTTTGTCTGTCTTTTTTTTTTTTTTTTATGAAATCAATATAAAGTCTTTTGCTAGGTTCAGCAGTTAAAATTTCTTGCAAGAAAACTGTCCGACCACTCTCTGATTTTGCTTCAACATTAATGATGGCATACTCAACACTATCTGCACATTTTTAGGGTACAAAGAATATAGAAGTCACCTCTTGGCCTGCATGAGGAGACAAGCAAAGCAGCTTCATCTTGCCCATCGTGTGTGTCATGCAGAAGTAGGAAACTGTCCTCCAGAGAAGCGTTGCGTACTGACCACAACAGGGATGGGTAACAGCTTCCAGGCACCCCGTATCCCCTGGGGCCACCACTCCAGCTCAGAGAGGCAGCTCCTGGCTTCACAAATCTTGGGTAAATCTTGGGAGTGGAGTACGCCTAGGAGCCTGAGCAGGTTAGAAGAGCCAACAAAGAACTACCGCACTTGACTTTCTCACGATGTTTTTAAAGGCTTTGTAGGAAAGGGAGTGTATTTTTATTTGTTTACAATGAACAGTTTAGGGGTTTATTGCACTGTTGTCATGAACAGATGCAAGATGATGGCAATTACAGTGAATCAGTGTGAGGTCTCATGCAAAGTGTAACACGTGCATGGGGAATGGAAAGAGAAATAAGAAAAAGTGCAGTAAGCCAGTGTGGAAAACAGCTTTCATCTCAGCAATAGTTTCTGCTCACAGCATCTCATGGAAGCAAAACGGGTTATGATTGCATTCCTGCAAACAACGACAAGAGGCTTTAATGTTCACTCAGACCAAGCAGCAGTGTGAATCCCTCTCTGTATTCATGCAAGATGCATGCAGAAGATGTGTGCAGCGGAAAACCCACAGTGGGATCAAAAAGATATGCTATGGGGAAATTATTGCTCTGTTCACCAAACTCTGACTATGATGGCCCATGAGAGTGCAGGTACTGTCAAGAGCTCTGTTTACCGAGTGGGGATAAAGTGAGAGGGCACAGGAGGCCAGAGCAGATGAAAAATGTACATCTAGGAACAGAGCTAAAATTGCAGGGTCGAGGACATGTTAGGCAGAGAAAAGCAGGAACAGTGAAAATTTTATTCTAAAATAATAAGAAAACAAAGTTATAACTGATAAAATAAAGCTTCAGTGTGAGAGGCAAACAGGTAGAGGGAAGTTTTTAACCTCTGTACCAATGCAACAATCACTCTAAAGAAAACAGGGAAATACAATAGCAGCATTACCTGTTACAGCCCATATTCCAGCTGTGCCAAGTTTCAGAGTTATGTCAGAGCTCAGATACTGTGTGACATTCCAGATGCTAGTTCAATGATAAGCTAAATTCTCTTGGCTCCAGTTTCTGTGGTCCTCATTCTGGTCACTGCAGGGTGAAAGAAGATATCCTCGACGTGGGGAAGGTAACGCAGCAGTATTTACCCACACAGAGGAAAGGCTGGGTAATAAATGACATCATTTTGCTTAAAGAAGGGGCTCCTAGCAAAGGTACTACCAGTCATTTGCATGAAGTATAAGACAGAGCCACAGTAATATGGCTTCCCAGGATTCACTTACTGAAAGGGTCAGCAGAGAACTTTGTCACATGAAGACCCCCTCATGTCTCCAGGAAGGAAGAAGAGTCTCAAGTTAACCTGAGTTTTTGGAGATATGGTTCAAGCTATTTCCTTTACCAGACTCCCTTTGTGGCCATAGCTTTGTCACTTAGCTTATATTTTGAAGAAGTGCCTGAAGCTACATGTAACTGTCTGTAAAGATCTCTTACTGTGTTGCTAGAAGAAGACAAGTGCCCAGATATTTGCTAGGTAGCTGCCTTTAATGCCAGGTGCAAAAACATCTTTACAAACCCGACCTTTCATCCAAGATTTGTCACTTGTTTTCTTCATTTCTCATAAATCCCAAGAGATTTACACTGTCACAAAAAACAGAGCAAGTGTTGCACCCTTTTGTTCATATATGCCTACTGAATGGAGTTTGAACTAATTTTTTTCTCCAGGAAATACCCTACTGTGTTGGGCAGGCACAAACCTGACCAGCACACATGTGGATGTTTGGCACCAGTGTTTCAAAGATCTTAAAGGATGTGGGGCTATGGACAAAAGACTCTGTTTGTTGCAGGGATGTAGGAACCCTGCAGAGGAGAGGTGGGGTTGGGATTGCATTGACCAGAACTGCTTTGAACTGACCCTGCTCTGAGAGCTTTGTCCAGAGCTACAGAATTTCTGTGTGAAAAAGACCAATGACTTTTTAAAAAGTAATTTGCCTTTAGGCTTGCGAAGAAGAACGTCCAGACATAGAGTGAAACAGCTGTCTCAGCATCAACCATCCCCACAGAGTATCATTCTGGTGTCTAACTATAGTGGTTTCAAGAGTAGCTACTCATTTTAGGCTGAATGTTCAATCGCACTTTGTACTATGGGCTGGGGGGTTCAACTCGGCCTGGGAACGGTGGTTCTCCTTGACCTTCTAGATGCAGAGAAGCCGCACTGCTCCTGCAACTGTCCCTGTTCCCCTGATAAAGAGCAGGGGCTGCTGCTTCCCAGGGCCAATCCTCCTGGCATTATCACCACACCAAAATCACTAAGAAAAACAACAGGCTGGAGCAGAGGGACGGGTCCATGCTACACAAACACGGCTTCCAAAGAAGGAACAAAGGCATACACAGGGTCCTAAATGCCAAAGATGGGCTTTGCCTCCTGCAGTTATTTTTTCCCTTTTGTTTCTGACTGTAGGAATACATTGTTCACTTCATTGTGAAGAGTTCCAGGCAGACATGACGAAAGGGACAAAACAGCTCAAGAAAAGAGACGTCCCGTGCAGCATTCATGAAATGTGCTGTTTGGAAACAAGGAACGAGCAAACAGGAAAGTGCTTTAACCATTGAGAAGGCGGGATCCCAGCATGTTCTTGGCACCAGCAGGAACAATAGGGTGATGTCACGAGCCAGAATTCCCCACGGTGGATGGAAGCCCAGCAAATAATCATAATTCTTGTCCTGGGACATTAGCAAAATTTTTCCACAGTTGATCATCCCCCCACTGAGTCCCTGTTAGGAAGTATAGGAAAGAGACATTGTCAAATGAAGCTTCCTTTGGGAGATTCGTCGCCCCCCACCCCCAGATCAACACATCAGTTGTTATAAATCACTGCTTTCTGCTGACTACAAGGAATTTCAGTGGTGGTGCCGGGAGGCTGAGCACAAGGCTGCCTGAAGAATATATTTCACACAGTGAAGAATGGTACACACAAGGGTCTGGATGCTTGTAAGGGCAAAGGGGCAGAAGTCTCATTAGCTATCTAGGACTTGGAGCTGACACAGCATCAGTATGGAGCATTGTCCTTGCAGTTTCAAAGGTGCTGAGAATGGCAAGGAGCTTAGGAGACACAGTCTTGCACAAACAGTGGTGTTTGGAGGATTTCAACCAAGTTTAAGGCTACTAAATGACATGAGCAATACAAGGGCATCCTCAAGATCCCAGACTCTCTTTCTTATTTTGGCTTAAAGTCAGCTCTGTGGAGAGTGACCTGAAGTTCACTTGCAGCACCCAGACATTTTCTGAAGCAGCTCCTGAATTCCCCTTTGGCTCCTTTCTTTTGACAGGGACTAATCCCATGAGAGGACTGGGGTAGCCAGGCAATCCTCACAGTTTGTGATGGCTTTCAATCATTATTGGGCTATTACTGAAAATCAAGACTGCTTTCACTTCTCCAAGATTTGCTCTGCAAGACCCCAGTCAGCTTCTCTGCAGAGTACACCAACTCGGGGCTGTCACTTTTGTTTTGTTACATGAAGGTTGCTGTTAGTACGATGGGGAGGTGGGACTGCTTGGCCAAGCTGGACGTGGGATTACTCTTTCAACAGCAAAAAGGACTTCGAGGAGTCTAAGCCAGTCATGAAATGGCAGCCCTGATGAAAAGAAGCATTAAGACATGAGTGTTTGCATGGTTTACTGATAACAGATTTGTCCCTGTTCTATGTTTGTCTGTGGTTTGCATTATCAACGCCTGAATATACCATGAAGGATTGTTTACTCTGGTCCCTGTTTCCAGATCTTTGTGTATTTTCTCCATCCTAGGAGTTTCCAGAGAAACCCAGTGTCCCTCACAGACATGGGGAGAGGTAGCCTGGCCCCAGGCATTGGGACTGCCATCTGAAACTGCTAGAGCTGTCCTGCTGCCTCCATCTCCCCATATCACAGACACAAGGCTTCTCTCTTGCAGAGGCAGAAAACTCCCCAGGAAAGTGGTGAGAGAAGGTGGGGGTCAGACAGGAAGGTGAAGATCGTGCCCTGCAACCTGGGGCTCCTATCTCCATCCTTCCCAGTGAGGTGGGAAGGGGGCAGGCAGCAGCGGCTGGGCTGGCCTTTGCATAGATCACCTCTCACATCCAGGAGAGCCAGCCTGCTTGTAGCATCATGCAGAAGGTGTCTGTCCCCACAACAGCACTGACCCCTTGGCAGGATGCTGCCCTTTGCCGACCTTGCATGTGCCTTGAGCCAGCCTGTTACAACAAGGCTGATATTTGCCTGGCATCCTCGCTAGTGAACTGCAAGAATGAATTATCTCATACCATAGGCTTTGTTCTGTAGGGCATGGTAGCGCTTTCCTGCGTGCGAGTTTAAATTTACAGCAGCCGTGAGTGGCTACAAGACAGCAAAGGGGGAGGGCAAGCATTGAGTAGAATCATGCTCCCTTTCTGCAGTGCTTCTCCGCTTTGACTAGAGGTCTCAAAAGTCATTTGAACAGGGCAAGTTTGGTACCACCAGGGTTATGGCAATGATGGACTGTCTTGGGATGCCTGTCAGGCAGAAGGAGGCCTCTGCGATGCTGCAGTTCAGGAAGCTGCTAAGGAAAACTTAAGGGCAGTGAAAGGGAGGTGTGATTCTCAGGTCATTTTGAAGGGGGAAAAATGAGTTTAATGTCTCAGAGACCTTTGAAATGTACTGAGCTCTCTGTCTGTAGTCTAACGTGATGATCACTATGTTACACAAGTGTAATAAATTTTATAGCAAAGTAACTAGTCCTTCAGTAAAATAAAAGAGTGGGGGGAGGCAAGATTTGCCTCTAGGACATCAGTTGGAATTAAGTCCAGGAAGGCACTAGATAAACTGGGGATATTGTGAATATATGGATGTATGATCAGCTTTGGAAGGGACATTCAACTTCATGCATCAGGGCTCTCCTATTACATTAGACCTGGATGAGACCTACAGCAGGAGCAGGCCATACCTTATCCCTTATGGCAAGACTTGTCCACCTTCCTCTTCAGCATCTTCTACTGGTTACTGACACAGACGACAGACCTGATCTAGTCTGGTTTTACAGTTGTTATTTTAAAGTCATAATAAATGTGCTCCTCATGACACCCTTCCATACTGCTGTGGGAGCTCTTGCAGACAGATGCACCGGTAAAAACTTGCAAATCTCACACACCAAGAAATTTGCTGAATATTTTCAGCACAAGCTATTTCTTCTTTCAGAAATGTAAGGACTCCAAAGGCTGTGAACTTACCCTATTCCTTCCTTACTACCTGGGAAGCAAAGCATGTTAACCCTTTTTCTGTGAATGGAAAAGTTGCATCAAAGAGAAACATTTGCAGGCAAGAAAGTTTTTTTATAGAGTTAAACTGAATGACAATTACAGCTCTGTCCTGTGTGCCTCTCTGATTACATACTTTCTGTGCCCAAAGGGCAAGAAAAGAAAAGTGCAGTGTGTGTTTAGACAGCCCCATGGAGACATTCCTTGTACGTTGGGTGTTCATTGGAACACTTTAATATGGATGTCTGTGTTTACTCCACCCTGATGGTTGAACTCCTTCAGATTTCCAGAATGATGAGTGACCTGGAATTTATAATTACAATAGGTGTAATGCAATTAATCACCACCTCGGAGCTGTCTTCTATCGCTAACTGCCTTATGATACCTATCCTTTGCAGCAAGTGCATGAGAACAGCTTGTGTAACATAACTATTTCCAGCTGAGACAAGTTCAGTGGGGTTCCTACCACCCGGATAGGTGCAAATACCCTTTTCTGCAACAGCTGCTTTCTGCAAATGCCAAGGTGTTCCAGGCTGCAGACACAGCAATATTCAGTATCCAGTTGAGATACCAACAGATGACACATATGCTTGAAGTCCCCTTTAAGCAACTAGTTTTTATTTGGCCAGCAGCTTATATCCATTCCAGATCTCTCTTTTTAGGTTATTCTTTTGGGGAGATATGGGGTGTAAGTATTCAGGTAAGTAAGCTGCAAAGATTGGTTAGAGACAGAAATTCATACAGAGAATAAGGCAGAAGTTAAATATAGTTTGAAGAAAACCAAGGAAAACAAAGAAAATGCAAGCATATGCCCTTTAAACCTCAGCACTTGTACATGTGGTTAATTATTAATTATTGATATGGTTTATTGATGTATCGATGTATTGATTTGTGCCACCTAGAGGACAGATCCCATTGTTCTGAACAATGTACAACTCCATGACAGTATCTGAAGGGTTTACAAAGGTTTTCCAATGAGCAGTGCAGATGCTGGAACACTGAAAAATTTGAACACTGAGAATATCTCAGTTTTCCCCCCAAATTATGGGTAGAGTAAGAAATGAAGTCCAGAGCTTTTGAATCGGACAGTTTGTTACATTCAGTAAAATTATTTCAGCTCTCAGCTCGCAATTTGTTGCAAAATGATTGAAGTGATTTCATTTTCTTTACTCGGGGAGTCAATATTGTAATGGAAAAAAAATTCTGTCAAAATGCAACATTTTAATCAGACCTGCAACTTTCAAAAACATCTTGTTTTTAAAAGAAATCAGAATACTTGATTTGAAAAAAAAAAAAAAAACACCACACATTTCCAGCAAACTAAGAAGGTAATAATTTCCATCCAGCTCTATTTGCAATTTTGGTAGGAGATGAGAGACTCCAGTCTGCAGAAGCACATCATTTAGGGAAGGAAACAACGAAAGTTTTACAAGAAAGTTTAATTAAAGTAGGAGTAATTAGGTGCTGAGGAATCACAACACAAACTTGGCAAGGGATCAGTCTATGCTAGCAGTGTCTTTTTGCTGTATGTCTCTGCCCTTGGACAGATGTAACCATAATTTCAGTTACTGGTTAACCAGCTTGCCATGAAACTTCATTCTTACAGGCTGGTTTATGCTGTAACTATTGGTATCTGACTGCAAGTCCAGAGGGATCAGAGCTAAGGGTAGCAACCAGATTTTCTGCTTCACTAGAAATTCTGCAATTTTCTATTCCAACATAAAATGATGTAAACCAATTAGGAATTTCATATTAAAAAAAAAATCTCATAAGCAATATTATCTCAGGTCACAGAGGTGTATTATTCTGAGCAAACAGTTGCAATTGTTTGGTTTCCTAAACAGAATTTTAGTATATTAAGGCAAAGGTTTCACTTTGAAAAGTAAATTTAAACAGAATAGCAAAATAATCCATTCCAAAACTGTAGACATGAGATACTGCAAATTCATAACAATGCTTAATTTTGTTGGCTTTGCTGTTAATGCGTTGGTTTCAGTACAATCAGTGTATTTGTAAAGGATGTTTAACAATATTAGCTGTGTTTGTAAATCCCCCAAAGTAGCTGCATTTCTAATATTAACTTTGTCTCAATTTCCCAATATAAAAATGGTGGAGAAGAGAAAGAAGGAAATCTTGTCCTTTTTCTTGCCACTGGTTGTTTTGTCTATTTATTCTAGAAACTCCTTGGCTGTCTGTGATGGTTCTGAGCTCTCTGACCCCAGCTCAGAGACCAGGTCTCCAACAGCAGCTGCCGAGCAGGGAGCACAGTGTTGCCGTTGAGTGGTTTTGCTCTGAAGGCCGCACATTAGTTATGTCTGACATCTCTTGGATGCCACAAACCATCTCCTTTGTTACTGGAGATAATAGAAAGTCTAGGAGAAAACAAGGCAGATGAGTAGCAGAGGAGGTGAGAGAACTCAGCTCCCCTGGAGCTGTTACTATTTATACTTGAGGGATTCCTCAAAATAGCCTTTGCTGTGTTTACGGGATGGTTTTCTCTGGCATGAATCACGCAGAGATGCACATTCCTCCTGCTCAGCATTGTCCACAGGTCATGGGGTCTCAGCAGCTGATGGAGGAGCTCAGCCCTGGGGGGAGGCTGGGGAAGAGAGGATTTCAGGGTCCCATGAGGAAGGAGAGCCAAAAACGTCCTTAGCCACTTCCAGGCAAATTTCTCTCTTTGACCACTGAGACTACATCATGCTGTCAGTTGCGAGTAAGTCCAAACCTGCCACCCACCTTGATTCATCTGCTGTCCGCTTATGGCTCAGCTAATACCATGTGCTGAAGCTCCTCTGATGGGGAAAGATCAGCCCCAAACATAGACACCAGTTCTCATCAATGCGGTCTGCAGTGATAAGCTAAGGGATGGCTGAGCAGGCTAGTCTCAGCCCAACCAGAAGGCCTAGGGGTGCTTTTCACATCTGATCAGGATGGATACTTAGAACCTGAATGCAGCTTAGAGTGCTGGATGCAGGGAAGAGCCTGGTTAAATCCCATCTTCACCTCCAAATAGGGACGTAGCCTGAGGAGGTGTCAGGAAATTCAGCGGTCCTTGGGGTGGCACTGCCTCATTTTTTCAGGCTCTTACTAAGGAAAGGTCTGGATACTTTCACTGAAAACCAAATAACAAGACAGTAGACTGGCCTGAGCCATATCTCCACCTAGCTCTTCCATAATCCCCAGTAACCTCTGTTGAGCTCTCCTCCACTTGGCCATGGCTGCAGTCCTCCATGCTCCCTCTGCAGCTTCCTACCACACCAGGGACTCAGCAAGCCCCATCCCTCCACCACTCCTCCTTCTTTCCTTTCCTTTCCCCTTTCCTTTCCTTTCCTTTCCTTTCCTTTCCTTTCCTTTCCTTTCCTTTCCTTTCCTTTCCTTTCCTTTCCTTTCCTTTCCTTTCCTTTCCTTTCCTTTCCTTTCCTTTCCTTTCCCCTCTCAGAGAAGCATCCTGCCTCCTGCATGGCCCCAAGTCAATCCCTGTCACCATTTTCTCCAGTGGGCTCAGATTTAGCTTGGCTCAGCCATAAGTCAGATGTGCTTCTCACAGCCCTCCCACATACCCAAATTTCCACGCCCCTTCATTTTCCTCTCTGCAATAATCCTCATCTGTCTGCCACAGAAGTTGTTAAGCTTGCTAAATTGATGACTATGAAGTACTACAAATCCACTACATTGGAAAACTGAGTTCAGTCCCATTTTTCTGCTGCAAGCTTCCTCCAGGGCCCTGGGAAATGCCAAAACAAAGATTTTAAAATTTTAGGCATTCTGCCAGCATGGCAAGATGAAGGTGCTTTAGAAACATGAATTTTCAAAGTTGCTTTTGTCTCAGATGGTAAATCCACAAAGTGCTGCCATGCATAAGGGGGAGTCAGGACTCAGAGAAGACCAAGTTTGAACAGAGGGCTGCCTACATTAGTGGGAAATACAAAGAAGGGAGTTAGTTAGGCAACCAGGAGGAGAATTAACTATGAACATTTCCCAGAAGATCAATACGAGAACAGGTCCAGTGTTTCCTGCGATAAATGAGGTCCTGGAAGAAAAAGGTCTCTCCCTCCCTTCTCACTCTATCCAGTAGCCCACTTACTTACTTCCAAGCTTCTACTTTAGACAGTATTTAATTAGTTGTACAAAATATAAGGAAAGATGTGAAAATTCCATCCCAGATAACCTCACTGTCTCCTACCAAGAGGGCTCTGTGTTTAATAACCGCAGCATAAAGCAGGTAAAGTTATTCACACTTGGCCTCTCCCACAGCCCAGGAAAGTGCTGTAACCACTGGGCTTTGAGTCTACTAGTACACACACATGTCTGAGGGCTCGTCTCTGCTGTCTTTTGTGTGGGTTTGGCAAGCTCTGCACATGCCTAATGGATCAGGTCTTGCCAAAAAAACAGAAAGTGGGGAACGCCTAGTTTAAGCGTCTCTCCAGGGCTTGTGCACAAGCAGCTCACCATGTCCAAAGAGCTAAATCCAGAGGGGATTAAGTGCTCAAGCCTAGCATGTAGGCATCCTTGAGAAACCTAAAACCTGAGCTGCCGCCTAACACTGTAGGTGCTTTAGGTTCCTAGGTGCTGACGTTCCTCCAAAGGAGTGCACACAAAACTGTCTACACCCCAGGCCTTTTGACACTCATATTTCTGCTGCTGCATGGCAGACATCCTACACGAGGTACGTGCACATCCCCATGGCATAAACATTCTCCACTGCACTCAGACTGTTCTCCTCTTTCCTAAAACAACAGACTTGTCCCTGTTGTTTTATGACATTTTGGAAAGGAATTCAGCAGTACATTGAAGGACACATAACAGAGCAGGGACAAACACTGATAACATTGGCAAAGTGGCAAACAGAGTGGGTGTTTGATAGCTCCCCAAATACAGACTTCCACCCTCTGCTTAACGATAGGAAAAGTGTAGACAGGATATCCCTGCAGGGTGTCTCTTCAGGAGAGTTGTTGGCAAAACGTGTGTTTCTCTATACATGGTGAGCAAAGGTGCTTTGAGCCAGAAGGATTTTTTATTGTGTAAGAGAACAAAACAAGAAAGAACAAAAGTGGTTTTCATGAAAGAAGCATGTGAGTGTGTGTGCGTGTGCTCCCTCTGTAATAATCTGCAATGAAGTGAACGTAAATTGGCTGCCTGTGTCTCTAAATTGAAATCTAACATCACTGTAGACATTAACAGTCGTAACACATACAGAGCTCCATACACGATAGCACACATTTGCTTCCAAATCCTTGAAGAAATTCTTTAGCTGAAAGAGTAGAAGGCTAGTGTTTGTAGGTGTAATGCAAGGTTGGTTGTGGAGGACAAACTTGTCCCCACAGGGTTAGAGACAGTAAGGAGAAATCAGTCTGAGAAAACAGAAGCAGATGCTTAGGATGAAGTTGGTGTTTGTAGAAGGCCATGCATGGTTGGACTGCAAATTGAGGGTAGTTGGGTGTTACCACTCCTTAGAGTTGATTTCTGGAGGAAAGATAGGCACAGCTTCCCCTTTTCAGTCCCACCAGAGGGTGAGAGTGTCAAAATTAAAAGCCAAGGCCTTCCACTGGAATGGCATGTGCAGGACACCTGTTCCTGGGGTCAGCTAGAGCTTTATTGTCTGTGAAAGGAAAGGGAAAAATTGGGTACAGAGAAGAGTGATGTGTATTATTACTAATTGTTCTTCAAAATCCAAGACTTTTTCAAGAGCCTACATCAAAGAGGGCCCAAGAGTCTGGACAAGGTGACTCTATCGAAAAGACTATTCACAGCATCAAAATGACTGAAGAGTCTGGCTGACATTGGTTTGAGCGTCCAGTGGTGGGTAACTAGATGGACTTGCCTTTAGAGGGGGTCTGCCATTGCACTCCAAACCCATGTTCCTCTAAAGTACTGGACACCCAGGAATCAAAACATTTGAAGTTGTCTGTTGCCTTTGAAGGTCTGTCCATTGTGCAAAGTTAGTTTCAGAAAAGTCTTTCCAAACTCAGTTTTGATCTGACTTGGTATGGAAAGCACAGAAGGTCAACTCTTCCTTTTACTGATAGCCCTGCAATTTCCAGCACAGCTCTGAGTGCTCTCACTGTACTCTTAGCAGGACCTAATGCTGTTGCCCATGCATAGCAAGAGGGAAAGGAGTCCATCAGGAACAGATTTTGAACCTACTGTTAGCATTTGCCCTGATAAGTTATGAGCTGAGAGGGGCTGTTAAATGCTTTGGAGGCTCAGCTCTGGCTCAGTCATCCTCTACCCTGCTTTTGCAGTTGTTCAAATCACCATGTTTTTAGGCTCAAACCTTTGTAATTCAGTGCCAGCAAGACAGGATGCTTTGCACAGCTAATTGCACGCAGCAGCAGATGCCTCATTGTGCTATGGTTGTCTGGACATGATATAGCAAAGCCTTGGTCTAGCTATGTCAGAGGGATAAGCAGAAATACTAGGAGGATGATCTGCCCTAGGTTAATGGCATAATGAGAGAGGTGTGAAAATTATGAGTTGTGGCAGCCCTGGGAGGCATCTTATTTATCTACGTGGTGACAGATGCCACCTAAGGAAGGGGTATATATGCTACAGACGGATGATGTAACACAAATCTTAGTTAACATTAGGCACTTTTAACAATAACTATTCAGATGACAGTTCATGGAGAGCACACATTCCTGCAGGCAGAGAAGCTGCAACCAGGAGCATACCCCACCCAGCTCTGCAAAGCAACCCTAAGGCACAAACCTACACAGGCACAAGGGCTTGCCTGAGAAGGGCTGGGTGCAACATGCATGGCAAAGAAGGCAAGATGTTCTAGGGGATCTTAAATGTGTTCCCCCACACCAAATCAAGGGATCAAGGGTTGAGAATGACTCTGTTCCTGAGATCATTTGTCATGACTTCTGCAGCCGTGGAGGTGTTACTCTGTTATGTCCTGTGTCACCATGGTTTTAGGCCACTGTCTTCTGGATCTAATCATCAACATCAGGTGTAACTAGGAGCACTTCAGCTTCTCTAACCTGCTACCCTGTGCAAGCAGAACAAGAGCTCAGGCTGAGGTACAGCACTGTTTGTGGGATACTGGCTTACCTCTGAAACGCATCAGCACCAGCTGTAAGAGTATCATTGCAAATCGTATGAAAATCTTCCTTAAAATCCTGGGCTGTGGATTCATGTGGTGCTGTGAGAATGTCAGTTTACATGATTTGAAAGGAGGTCTCTTAGTCTGTGTGGCTCTAAGGTAAAACTGGAAAACATAAACCTAACTCAGAAAAAACTAATTATGTGGAGGATCTTCCTCGATAATTTTAGAGAAGACGCTGGGAATGCAGGCTGGAGATGATGACCTGACTTTCTTCTGGAGGACCACCTGTGGCTGCTGCAGTGACACTACCTAGGAATCACCACTACAGAACCTCTATATATTACAAAGCAGGGGTGGTTTGTGACCTGTTAGACGTGAATATCTCCCCACTGCCGTGCTGCTGTAATACATGCTGCCTGCCTTAACCTTGGCTTGAATCGGGCAGTCATGCCACATACCTTGAGCAGCCAACTGCACGGTAGCACCGTTCCAATGTGATGCTTTGCAACACGTAGGGTGAAAAGGGACGTCAGATGCTTTCATGGCACCACGTTCCTTAACTGTCAAGAAGCAAATACCTCCATGTGGTCAATCCAAAAATCCTGGATTTTAATCCACTGAGATGCCAGCTTAGTTTGGCCTTGACATAAGTGCTGAGAGAGGATAAAAGCTTCTGGGAGGACAGGTCAGATGGGAGGATTATCTCCACTGTTTTGGGAAAGGCTCTGACTTTACAAACATTCACTCACAGAAATGAACAAAAACATCTTTTGCGGTAAGTGCTGCCTGCACTGAGCCTTCTCCCCAGCTCGCTGATATGCAAATCTCACCACACGCAGCTGGGCTGGAGCTTTGCAGTTGGCAACCTTTCTGTACCAATTTTGGTAATAGCTTTCTACGTGACTTGGGTATGACTAAGCAGAAAGGAATTAGTGGGGACTCTTTGTTCTTGAAGCTCAGCCGAAATATGAACGTGCTGGCCTGACAAAAGCCGGCTCTTTGCATAAAGAAAATAAAGAGGTCTGGAAGGTTAATGAGTGACATAATCAGCTCTCTGGGAAATAAGCATAGGCAAGGAATGAAAACAATGTGCAACTGAGATAATTGATTACCCACAGTGTTGCACTCACCTGTGGCAGCATGGATTCCCCAGCACACTGACTGAACGCTGCTCACGGGAGCCTGGCGATGAGGCAAAGCCTGCAAAGGGCTCAGCTGGGATCCTCAGCACCTCTGTCATGTTCAGAGGAGGAAGACTGGCTCTGAAGGTGGGCTTTTGCAAACAGGCTGTTGAGGTGCAAAGTCTGTAGGTAGGTGAGGTGTGCAGGAGGAGCAGGGAATGCTGTACCCTTTTCCCACCCTAGTTTTAAACCAGGTTGTAGTCTGCTGTTAGGGATAGAAGAAACGTGAATTCCCTGTCTGGTCACCAAGTGCTTAAGCGAGTCTTTAAAGCTCTGAGTTTCTTCCTAAAGCTGGAAAGCAGCTTTTCACAAAGTCATGTCCAAAAGCAGCCCTTGTTCTATATTTGAAATAAACAGTATCTGCCTAATTTCAGGGCAGAGCTGTGCCTTTGGGAAGAGGAATTTCCCTGTAGGCTTCCTGCACCCTTATGGTCAGTAAGCAGCAAGAGTTGAGACACACTTTTCATTTCCCCAATGGCTGTCTCTAAGCAGTCTCCATCCCCTCAGCTCCATGGTGGGAGCCGAGCACCTAAATGTTTGAGGTTACAACACTCAGCAGTCACAGAGCCTAAATACTATCATTGACCTGCCTATGCCGGAGCCTGGAATACCCCTGTGGGATGACAGGGAGGTAGAAGGAAGATGTCCTGGCACCACTGTGTGCTGTGGGATGCCGGGTTATAGCACGGAGCTGTCAAACAAAGCATGGAAATGAACTTGCAGCTGACTTTGGTTAACTAGTTATATCTGCGTCATCTGACATAATGTTGCTTTTGATGACCAGATGAATGAATGATACATGAGCAGAGCTTCCATCTAGCTGCTAAGCGAGGATGTGAAATCCTGTGTATCACTCCCGAGAAGTCTGCTGAACACAGGAAAATAGGCTGGTCTGGGCGGTGACCTCCCTGGCCAGGTCCTTACGACTGCTTGCTTCAGTCAGGCCACCGTGTAGCCTTCACATGGGGCCTCCCATCCCAGGCTGTGGAGACTGTCAAAGATCAAGACGTCTGTGGAAATTATTTTAGCCTAAATACTTCAAACAGAAATGAATGTACTGTCAGGAACAATACCTACTCAAAGGCCAGGACGATCTCAGTGGATTGCAGAAGACACGGGCCTGTGACTGCATGAAGGATTTGCCTCCACTGCCGTGCAATGGGCAGCACACAAGGACATGAAGAGTCATGTCCCTACAGCAATGAGTGCCCGGGAGGCTGGAAGGCAGGACACTATTGTTATCACCCTTACTTAAAGGTTTTGTTTGCTGTTCTCACAAAGAATGAGTAACAGATCAGGCTTGTTTCCTAAAAGGGTATTAATCACTTATGCCTGTTGCCCCACAGTCTGTTCTCTGCAGTCCCTGTAAAATGAGCTTCCAGGTCTGGGAATGTACATATCTGGGTTTTATTCACAGTTATCTCTACTGACATCAGTAAAGATTGCCCAGGAAATCAGAGCACTGAGATTCACCTCTCTCATCTGCCACAGCACCACTGAAGAGTGGCTCAGCTCCCCAGCTTCAAAGAGCGGATGGTAGCACTGCTCTTTCCCACAGAGCACAAGGGAGAGTGGTGAGGAAGTCAAATGGAAATGTAACCAGAACAGGGATGGGCATTGATTTGCCTTTATGTCCTCATGGGGTTTGTATCTGTTGTCTACACTGATCTTTGATAATTAATTGTTGTGACCAGTCTCAGTGTCAACAGGAACATTAGGATGCTCACTTGCCCCTGGAAGCCATCTGTGAATCCACTTCCATTTGCACAGCCTGGAATAGGTAAAACCACCCTCCTCCCAGTGCATTTTCTCATATATGGGTGCCAGTGAACATTTCTACCTCTTGTATTGGCTTCAGCTTAGTAGATGGCTCATTTATGTGAAAATGTGTGCAAGAGTCTTACTCAGGGTCCTGGGAGGTGAGGATCTGGAGCACAAAAGCAATACAACCAGCAATAAACTTTTTCTGATCATGCACAGCAAAAGTTTAAGGGGGGGGGGGGGGGTGTGGAATGGTGATCTCCATTCCCATTTATTGGTGTTGGAGGGGACCATTTTAATCATCACTGTCCAGCTTTAGCCTTTCACAGAGTGGCAAATCTCAGCCTGATTCCTATTCTCATTCAGCACCTTTTCCCTATGAATGTGGATAACGCCATGTGCAGAAAACACCTTTGCTGTTTGCCTTTGCTGTGCCTGTTCTACCTTGGTAAGCCAGTTTCCAGGCCCTGAATTCCTGTGCTTTCCCATGCTTTCAGTCCAGCAGCAGCCACCATTATTAATGCATCAAAATGTGAAGGTCAGTTAGATTGGGCATTATCCCCTTTAGCATGATCCTTTACTACATCTGGTGAGTTTCTGTGTAGGAGTCTATGTCCCTCTGAAAGGCTTTCCTCTGAGTAACAGATCAGGCTTGTTTCCTAAAAGGGTATTAATCACTTATGCCTCTGAAGCTGTCCTCTGCACACCACTGAAGAAAAGGCTGACTAGTTTGGACATAGACCTCTGATTTTCAAAAATACATGCTCAGGTGGGTGAATCTTGCACCTGAGGCTGGGAAGGAGAGCATTTCTGGGCTTGTGCTCTTGCCATGGCACAAGCGGGCTTTCTAGACATGTCAGATTTCCTCCTTCCAACAATCACCTCAAGGTGAAAGCCATTTTCCTGCAGGTATTCCTGTCTCACATGGGCACTGGGGGGGGGGGGGTGTCCCTGGCCACTGGAATGCAAACCGTGGGGTATTAATCAGCCATGCTGTCTTGAGACACCGCTACTCTTCAGCTCATTAAGTTAGAGTAGGGGGGAATTCTTTGGAGGCTGATAAATTGGACCTGCTTGAGTCAAAGCCCCATTAACACTTGGGGTCATGAGAAGCTCAGAACAGCAGCTATAGCTGAAGGAATCTCAGGAAGATAAATATCAGTCCCCAGGGGATGCCCAAAGGAGGCAGAAGCCCACAGGAAGTCTCATAAATGCATGTCCAATGTTTTCTTTGCTCCTATTTGCAGCCTGCTGTTGGGACAGTCGTTGTTCCCTGGAATGTGGTCACACTTCGTTCTTCAAGTGAGCCGCCTTGCCAAGATACTGATCAGCACACTGGTCTCCTCAATCTGGTCAGTCAGGTATGGAAGTGTGAGGGACCAGGCAGGAGGGAAAAAGTGCATGCTGCAACTAAAAACCCAAATCTTCTGTCACGATCTGGGAAATGTATTGGCAAAGGGTCAGAGAAAACAACGTTCAACCCAGTGGCCTCTCCCATGGCTCCTTGGAGTGGCTCCAGCCTCACACCTTTGTTAGGCTCTAGACAGATTTCAGTTTTGTCTCTGTCAACACTTCCTTCTCTCCAGCATTGCCCTCATCGCCTCAATCGATAACCGTTGGCGTCTCCTCTCACCTGTACATGGGCTGGCACTGTAACCATTCCCTAAATCAGCACCTTAGAGAAGTTATGGCCATGTCTGCAAACAAGGTACAGGGCTTTTAGAAGGAGCACAGTTCATCCCTGGAACAGTGTTGCAAGGAAGGGTTGGCTTGCCATCACTTGGCATCCACAAATGAAGCAGAGTGGCTCATTTGGGGTGATATGGAGCCATGGACCACTGGGGAAAACAGTAGGGCAGAAGAGTCTTCAACCTCCTACACACACAGCACACTGCACCCACATACTCAACTCCAGCTAGCCTGAGCAGCTGCCTTTCGGGAGGTTAAACCATGACTTGTCTTGCAGTTGGACTGCATCGTCTTGCCTTGTCTTTCCATGTAGGAGTTGAAAAACAAGCTTTGCTTGGAGTAGATTAACCATAACAGGCTCAAGGAGATCTTAATGGCATCTGCCATATGCCCAGCCTAGCAAGCACAGCTCTCCCTCACCTGTGGTATTGATGCACGTATTGAAAGCCACACCACAGATGCTAACAAGTTCTAACGTAGGGGGGATCACAGCTGACCTGCCTAGTTTGCTCCTGCAACCTTTCTGCAGTATCTGTGTGTCTGAGGGGCAGTGGTGGATCTATCTTGACATACTTGTGAAGGAGGGCAGGCCCAATACCCTCATTTCATAGTTGAGAAGCAAAGGCGTGACAAGTAACAGTCCAGATCCACACAAATCGGCACCAAACTCCTAGTGAAGCACATACTTTCCCCACTGAAGCCAACAGGCAGTTCAGGATAGAAAACAGAACACCCCATGTCCTACAGCTTCCCCACATCCCAGTAGTGATGGGTTCCTTATGGGAGATGTCTGCCTCTCAACCAACGATCCAGCGGGGACAGTTAGGTGCCATCTTCCTCTGAGGATCCAGTCGGAGAGTGTTTGGGGTAACAGCCCTGTATAAAGAGCACTTCCCCAGGAAGGTGCCTTCTCTTCCTCAGCAGGCCATGCTTTCCCAGTGGAGGGGGCTTTCCCCACTTGCACTCACCCTGGTGTTGCTGAGCTGCTGGGAACTCAACAGAAGGTGTTGGGGCAGGAGGAGAGGGCTCTGGCTGCCCTGTGGTTACAGCACTCCTCTGCATGGATTCAGAGCTGGATCCAATCCCAGATCCATCAAATGCATTTATTTTGTTTATTTTTATTTCATTCAAAGGGTGAAAAAAAGCAGGCAGAAGGGCTCCAGCAGCAGGTCTATTCCCCCCTGAGTGTGTGACTGGAGAGACGACCATGTACAAGGTGGCCAGCACCCACCCTGCTGCCCATCATCCTCAAACAGGAGCAAGGCTGGCTCCCAGCTCATGAAGACAACCACCATTTCCAGTAGCATCCTTATATTCTCAGTGGGGAGGTGGACACATCTGGAATCACTTAGGCAATGTGCTGTTCACAGAGAGAGGAACAGCAAAATTAGGCTGTTTGGCTCATTTTCTGCAGATTCTCCAAGACAATGGCCTCTCCTCTGACTGACATGGTTACTTTAGGCCATCTATCTCTCCTGACCATCCCTGAGGCAAGGCATGTGACATTTCCAGAGGGTAGCACTTGAATTAGACACCTAAATTAGGCAAACTGCATACAGCCCCAAGTAACTTTACAGTTCAGGTCCTATGTGACTTGTCCAACATCACCAGGACGCGTGAGGCCAGCACTGATCACAGCTCCGATGTTACTTGCCTCCCTATTAGGCACAGGACCAGGAGATAATCTCACATTTGCATCCTTATTTCTTTGGAAGGCAGTGGCTGCAGCAGTGCTGTCAGGATGGACCTGCTGGTTTTATGTCACCAGGTTTAATCGCAGCTTTGTTCTTAAGGATCAAAAATTATTCACATCTGACTGATGCTCTGTCATCAGGGCATCTCCGCTTGGTTTTCCTGTCACCACTGCAGCACACATTGTGGCTGTCACAGGCTGGTCATACATCTTCAGCTGAGCTTTCCTGCCCCAGTCAAAGCCATGATAAAGAGCCTGGAAAAACACATTGGCAGAAAAATGCCAAACCTTTGTCATACATGACATAATACCGAGCCCAAGCCTTGCACTGACAATTCCAGAGGTCCCAGGGGGGACAGCGTATGGGTAAAACTCAGGTGAGGCTATTTATTCTTATGTCTCAAACTTTCATATACTACCAATATCAACTGCAGAAAGCTATTATAACATACAATTTTTATTATTAATACAGCAATTAAAATATTGCCATGCAGAAAATGTCCAGATGCTTAAAACGTCCCCCTTTTTGACATCGGAGAAACTTTTCAGCATTTAGTTAATGAGCAGCTTGTTGCTGGGTTAGCTCACGGCTAATCACCTTTACCAAAGAGCCTGTGAATTCTGACCAGCAAAGGGAGCTCCAAAATCAAACGTAAATGATCTTCTCCCATGCCAGCTTCTGGCTGAGCTAGATTTGGGGGTCTTGATAATGGGTGGAGGGATGGAGAGGCCAGATGCTGATTTTAGCAGCACTAGCATGACCTTGGTTCAGCAGTTCGCCTGGAGGTAACGGAGCTGTGAATCCGGCCCTCGACGTGCCTGACATCGGGTAGTGGAGGCTGCACTAGAGGCTGTGGCTGAGAGTGATTGACTCAGATGGCAACAGGTTGGCAGTCCTTCAAAGAGGCTTTCTTTGTCTTCTTTGTGGGAGGTGTAAATGAATTGAATGGAGACGCTGAAGGCTTCCCCGTGCCAGTTATTAGCAATCTCACTTCTATATATAGCTTCTGCCTAACTTACTCTGGGTGAGCAAGCAGAGTGGCATGTGAGTTATCGCTCTTGTCACGTTCACCTCTCTTGATTACATGCATTTTGTTTGCTTGCTCTATCGTGGTGATGTAAGGCAGGCTAAAAGAGGCTGCAGTGCTGCACGGCTTCAACGTGCCTGAGCTACAGGCTCCAGTCTCCAGTTAGGAGCTACCTGAAGCATTGGCACTCCAGGGTATCACAGCCTCAGGATAAGGAGCAGAGCTCCAGGCAATCCTCCATGGAAAGTCGGGCAGTTTCTGAGATGTTTCCTCATCTGTCTGGCCCAGCAGCAGTTCATGTGCAAGAAGAGAAGCAGTGGGAGACTAGCAAAATTATACTGGAGGAAAGTAGTGAAACTTCTTCCCGTGCCCCCCGTCAAGCAAAAGCCAATCAATTAGAGGCTTTTCAGAAGTTTGGTTAATTTTCCTGTTCCTTTTCATTTCTCTGCGTTCTGGACTGGCACCAGAATCAACACGACAAAGGCTGTTCGAATAGCACCATTGAGCTCACCAGATCCCAGCTCTCTCAGGGGAGGCTGGAGAAAAATATCTTGTGCACAGAGCTTGCTTATACTAACCCAGTATAAACATGCCCACTCTGAACAGATTAGCAATATCTATTTTCCCTCTGAGCTGCTTCATCCCCTCAACCAAGCAGCCCTCAGATGAAGGTGCTTTCTTCCTGCACTTTTTGAGGGGCAGCAAGTGCAGCAGCAGCTGGAGCTTCACACCAGTGAGCAGGGATGAGTCAAGGAAGTTAATTAGAGATAGCGAATCTGGGCCCAGTGCCCCACTCCCTTATCCCTGCCTCAATTAGGGGAGACTACCAGGCAGCCTGAGGGCTGATCCTTCTCTGAGTCATCTGTGCCAATGCGAAATGGCTGCAAAGCCTTCTTGTGCTGAGTTTGGAGTACCAGGTCCCTGTTGCATACATGGTTTGCAACGCTCATTTGCACTCACAGGGTCCCAAGGATGCTGGTGTAAAAGGGCCGTGGATGTTAATTAGCCACCTCTGGTGATTTCGTTCTCTGTAGGTCTGGGAGCAGCTTTCCCCAACCAGTTGTCGCAAGGGTGAAGGAAGGTTGTATGCCACCACTCACACACAGGCAAAGCCAACGGTGTCCCTGCTGTGATCATTCTCTGCAGATCCCATCTGGGTTCTCTACCATGTACATTGTCCCCCCACGGGAGCAGATGCTGGCAGCTGGTACCAAGCAGGGCCCCTCCGCCATGTTCCCATCTAAGCCCTGGTGCCGAGTGCTGAGCATGCCAACAATTCACAACATTAGCAGTTCCCTGGGGCAAGATTTCATGCACGTGGGCCAACATCAAGCCCCTTCGAGTGCTGAGGGGGTGTGTGTGTTGGCAGAATCAATTAAAATTCTTGGATCATCACCAACAGCTTTGACTCTGTTTGGGCCAAATTCCCAAAGGGGCCCCTTCACTGCTTCCATGTTGGCTGTGGCCAAGGTCTCTTGAGAGCAGACTGGTCCAAGTTGGAGTATGTTTTAGATAAACAGTGTGTCAGGTTATGGCATGTACCCAACAGCCTGAGCCAGCCTCAAATGCAAACCCCACCCACAAGCCCAGCTCTCCTGGAGAGACAACAGTGGACCATGACGATGGCTGTGGGCCCACCATGGATGGAGTATGCCATGAAGTCCTGTCGTGGTTTAACCCCAGACAGCAACTAAGCACCACACAGCCGCTCACTCACTCCCCCCCCATCCAGTGGGATGGGGGAGAAAATCGGGAAAAAGAAGTAAAACTCCTGGGTTGAGATAAGAACGGTTTAATAGAACAGAAAAGAAGAAACTAATAATGATAATGATAACACTAATAAAATGACAACAGTAGTAGTAAAAGGATTGAAATGTACAAAGGATGCGCAGGGCAATTGCTCACCACCCGCCGACCGACACCCAGCCAGTCCCCAAGTGGCGATTCCCTGCCCCCCCTTCCCAGTTCCTAAACTAGATGGGACGTCCCATGGTATGGAATACACTGTTGGCCAGTTTGGGTCAGGTGCCCTGGCTGGGCATGAGAAGCTGAAAAATCCTTGACTATAGTCTAAACACTACTGAGCAACAACTGAAAACATCAGTGTTATCAACATTCTTCACATACTGAACTCAAAACATAGCACTGGACCAGCTACTAGGAAGACAGTTAACTATATCCCAGCTGAAACCAGGACAAGTCCTTAATCCCAAAAGAAACCTCGGCAGCCAGGATATTTTCGCTTTGATTATGGCATCCCACTGAACAATTGCTCCTGGGTGTAATTTTAAGAACGGGCAGGATAATTTCAGGTGAAGACTTTTTAAAACACTGCTGGCCTATCTCAAAGCAGTGGCTGTGACAGGTTGGTGGTGACTCACACCTGCAGTACATGGCTATGCTTCCCTATCTGCACTGGTCCTTGGTGTCATTATCACGAGCCTCATTCAGAAGGGGAACTCACTTGGAATAAATTAAATAACTGCTCCTTTCTTCCCCTACAAGAGAAACATGAGCAGGAGTTGCCTGAGTGGAGCAACAGGCTGATCCAGTGAATAAACACAGAGCCTTTTCACAGTGAGGCTCCTCCAGGCACCAGGACTATCTGAGGATGAATTACAGCAAACATAGGAGAGACCACTAGCAGCCATAAGTATGGAGACAAAAGCCAGAGCCAAGCTAAATGTTTCCAAGCCCACTGACCCCACTTGGGAATCTAAACCTCCAACTGGGTTTGAGATTCAATGAAGGCTTTCTCTCTCTCTCCCCCTCGCATGGGGCCATCCGAGGTAGGAGGCAGAGCAGGTAACTGCCACAGAGGAGACACCTCACGTTGACCTGGATCAACCTTCCAAAGCATCACCAACCTATGTCATGGACAACCCCTGTGTTGCCACACAGCCATACCTTGGGTCTGATGCTGCAGGCAGGCATTCCTGGGTGTAGCAATGATGCAGATGTAGTCCTTTTCGGATATCCTGATGATGAGTGTGCAAACAAAGCTAGGGAGATAGCTAAGTATCTACCATTTTATATGATCAGCTTCTCAAGGCTTTACTCAGCTCTTCCTCAGACAAGTCATTTGTGGGTGGTGATTTGAATAAGGAATGAGTAAAATATGATTAATGCTATCTAGGACTGACACTGACAGAATAGACTCACTGGACCCACAAATGGTGGCAGACATATCACCACTCTGGCAGCCCCACCTTTATCATTTTATTTTAAAAGAAAATATAAATTTATGGACAATTTTTGACAATAGATTATGATAAACTGATTATTCTTTTCTGATTTTTAAAACTTCAGTCAATCAGACTGTAAGCACAAAGAGAGGGTGGAAGAGGAAGCACCATTTTTGCCAGCTCTTACCTCTCTCAATAGCCAGAATATATCAGCCATCCACCACACTTCTGGAGTAGGCAGAATAATTGTCTAGCAGTTATTCTGCTATAAATATATCAGAAATAAAATATCAGAAACAATACCTTATATATATGTATATATATGTGTGTGTCTGTAGGATATATATGTGGTATAAATATATGTATATATACCATATATGTGTGAGTATACACGTATTTAAAAATATGTACATACAGTGCTTAGACGAAGATGTCCTACTTTCTATTTAATGCATAAGCATACTGTAGCAACAACGGCAACCCCCCTCCCCCCCATTCTACCACAAAAATAAATGTTTTTCAAACCTAAGGATTTTTCAGGAAATGAAGCCTCTCCCCACTGGTCTATGACATTTTGTTTCAAGAAAATATTACGTTATGTTCCTAGTACAGGTGATCTGATTAGGTGGTCACTAAGATGGAGAGAGTCTCACCGATCACTGGTCTGGGGGTTGATCCCTGGAAGGTGCATCCCCTGCATCACTTCTCCAGAATTTCTTTGAAGGAACATCCTCCTACTTCTCTATAGCAGCCAGCAGAGAACAGCAGACTCCACAGCTGGCAGACTGAGGCATTGGTGTCAGACCAGCTGCCAGGTGAGAAGGGCTGGGAGCATGCATATGGTAAAGGGAGAGACAGAGAAGTCCAGTGAAATCCTGATCATAGCTTACATGGCCTCCAAAGGGCTAAGTCTCTTGCAGCTTTAAACCTGTCCCTTAGCACAGTACTGGCCCTTTCCAGCTCCAATTCCCTTATTGCTGGTCTCCCCTTGTCTCTATTGTTGGTCTCCCCCTTTCAGACTTGTGATTTCCAAACGGGTCCTCTCAATGCAGCCCAGCATCTCCCATTACTTACAGGGACCTCCAAGGACATAATTAGGCTATAAAAGCACTTGAGAGATTTTCGCTGTGACCCCTCCAATCACTCCAGGGTGGAATAACCATAAGCACAAGGATCAGGCTTGCTCTGGTGCAAGGCTCTTGGTCTTGAAGGAGAGATAGGCAGAACAGAGCACAGACATGCTGCAAGGAGCCAAATTCTCCCCTGCATTTCATGTGGAGTGCCACCAGCATGGAGGAACACACATATGTCCCTTGGAGAAACCCACATATGTGCCTTGGGCAGGCCCCCACACATACCTGTGCTTGCAGTGACACACTTTGTGTTTTCAAAGACATGCAAATATGCACTTAAACAAGTGCAAACACACACACATATGTGTGCGCACGCTCTCTCTCCTTCTGTCACATGTAGTCAGACACACAGAGATGCACGGATATATGCGCTAACAGGTTTAGAGAAGATATGGTTATTTCTGTAGGGTCTCTCACAAGAGGATCTCGATCTTACAATACTTATCCACTCTGTAGTAGCACTGACTTACAGGGCCCTTTAAATACAAGTGAAAACATGCAATATTTTCTTTGCGGAGCTTCTACTCTAAATCAAGATTGATAATGTGCCAGAAAAATGCAGACATTATGCAAGGAAGGGAGATGGAAAAACACAATTGGAAAGGCACTGCTGGGAGAGTGCGCGATAGGGAAAATTTGCATTAATTAGTTTGTTTTCTCCTCTCCGGCATGCATCAACCCTATGCATAACGCTGTATTTTTTTTTAAGGAAACGCAGCTTTTTTTAAGGAAATACAGATGATAAAATAAAATCCCACTAGATGGCACTCCGTGGACATGCATAATTCACTTTCCAAATCATGCAGAGCCCTCTGCCAAATGTGAGCTGGCTGCAGGCTTGCCGCAGAGCTCGCCGGCCTGGCGCGGCTGATGCAACGCCGGGAGCTGGTGCACCGCATGGCCCACGAGCGCGGTCCAGAGCGTCTGTGCTCGGTGCCAAAGCCTTGTTTCTGCCTCCAACCTGACATGGCGGCACGTTTGTCTCTGTGTCAATCATTCCGGGGATCTGCTTCCCCTTCTGTAGCTAAGGGGGCTGTGATTTGTGTTTCGTGGGTGGGAAACTGAGTCCTGAGGCGAGGATTTGCTGAAATGAAGGGGGGAAGTGTGCTGGGGAGAGAAGCCCTGAACCCACAGCTCCTGCCCCCCTGCTCTCGTCAGGGGCCTTCAGCCAGCCAAGAAGGATGGCATCGCAGCGGTCTACCCTGTGGCATAACCAACATCAAATAGCCTTGAGTTAGGGCAACAGAAAACTTGCTTTGACCCTTCGATCGATAGCTCGTGCCAGGGAGCTGCCCTGTGGTGTAGCTGTAGGACACACACAGTGGAAAGGGGCACCTTCCTCCTCCTGCTCCCCTTGCCCACTGCCTCCCAGCCTAACCCCCCCAGCTGAGGTGACTCGTGTGGGGCACTTGTCCAGAGGAAGACCAGGCTGGGCACAGCCGGGGGTCGCTGCTGGCCTAAAGGGAGCTGGAAAGGGTCCTGTTTCACTTGGAGGATTATAATTATCAACGAGGAGAGGGTCTGGGGGCTTCCCAACTCCATAGCACCATGCCAGGGCTGTGAACAAAGGCAGAAGGGAGAACCAGACCCCACCAGGGAAACCTCCTGCATGCTGTGAAGATGTGGCTTGGGCTAGAGGAACATCTAGTGAAACCCAAGACCCAATCCTTTCTCCCATCCGGCCTCAAACCCTTTTCTTCTGTAGGTGTCAGGCTCAGGGATGCCTGCAGGAGCAGCTGAGCCCATGAGGGTCTTTTCTTCTCCAGGGTGATGCTCTTCATTAAGGGCCCTGCTCCCAGCCCTACTGCTGAGTCATGGGGACACCTCCAGACAGCCCTGCTCCCGGTGCCACCCCTGTGGGCTAATGGTGATCCTGGCTCCTTCATGAGCATCATGACCACAAAATGCTCATTTGACCGAATGGCTGCTTGGCAGCAGGACTGTAACTTGCACAGCTTGACTGACAGCTTCCCGAGGCAATTTAATTAAAGAGACGAGCATGCTCGGGAAAAATCATTAATTTCTCTTAAAGAGAAATCTTTGCCGAACATACCTGCCCGATGCAGGGCTGCGAGGAGCGGGGCTGCGCTCCAGCAGTAATTGGCATGAGCGCCCACATCCGTGCTAATCCAATCTTTTTATGTTTCATTCCTGCAAGCTCATTTTAATACCATCTGTCAGCAATCCGATCCCCTCTTATCACCACTGTAAGACCATCCAGCCATTAGACAGGCAGTGAAGACAGGGCCGGAGGGTACACGCAGCCACCTCCGCACAGGCTGCAAACCCTGCCGAGCTGTCGAGGAATCGTCGTGCCCAGGACGGCAGCAACCGGCCCCAGGAAACGCTGGCCTTTGAGATGACAACATCTCCAATGCCATTGCCACTGCTCTGCAGAAACAAGGGCAAATACGTCCAGTGCTGCAAGGGGTGGATGGAGACTGGTGGCACTGGGGATGGCTATGACTGGTTTGATTTTAGCTGTTCTGTGTGCAGGGTTGGTGGGAAAAAGGAATTTATTGCTAAGGTGATGCTGCTCAAGGGTTGGCTGAAGGTGAGAGGAGGGATGCTGGTGGTCCAGATACCTTACAGAGTTTGAGACTGAGGGGCCAAGGGCCACAGAGGGTGACTGGGGAGGCCTGTGACCATCTTTAGTCAAGCAAGGAGGAGAATGAAGAGAATGAAGGAAGCCTATGACAGGAACCCAGATCTGAGTGGGTCCCAGCCTGAGAAACCCAAGTGCAGATTCCTTTTGCCTGAGTGCCACTGCAGAGAGGGGACATGGCACATCATCACTGCATCTGGAGTGACTCAAACCTGGCCAGCAAGGTCAGGCTGCCACTTGATGGGTGGTTTGTGGGGAACCATCTGGGACATTCAGCCTCGCTTCTGTCGGTGGCCATGTCACTGAAACCACCACCACAGCTACCATGGCCTGGCAGGCCTGAGGCAGGCACAACCACGGCCAAGAGCCAAATGAAAGCAAAGGGACCAGCTGTGGGAGCAGTAGCCCAAATTGCAAAGGTCCCAGGAGTGAGCCATGGGTCTCCAGACAGAGCCATGGATGGAATACCAAGCAGCACACAAGTGATCTCCCCTAGAAAGGCTGCTCAGGCTTAGATAATAGCCACTAATACCTCGATCATCTGCAGTATTCTTGTTGCCATCAGCTTAAACAGTACCCTCACTGCTTCTGTGGCTTGATCCTCTTGCACTGCCCTGTCTTGTCATTGCAGAGCTGTGTGTCCCACTGGCCAGGTGGCTGCTGAACCTGCAGCCCCCCTTGCTCATCTCCCAGCCCATTGCAGGTGGGTGTCTCCAGCGTGGACACACAGTGACAACGTCCATCAAGGGCCAGGAGAGCTAGCAGGTGGTGCTGGCCCCTCCAGCAAGGCCGGGTGCTGGCACCGCAAGGTTTGCAGGGATGCAGCTGACAAACCTGTGTGCACCCTGACCCAGAGCTAAACCAGATGCATATTTACCTGTTTATGCAGACAGAGCTGTCACACATAGCTCCTTGCAGCCACACGTTGGTCTGGGTCTCTGCAGTCAAATGCACACCCCAGCAGCTCTGGCTGGGTGCACACCCTGACATGGTTACACGCTCAGTTACCCTGCAGTTAACACTCCTCCGTACCCCGCTGCAAGGTGGCAGAGGGTGGGGATCTGTGCCAGCAAGAAAAGACAATCCGCTAGCCTCTTCTCTTCCCCTTCAGCCCCAGCCTGGCCCCTGGTGCGTGCCTTCGCTGCCAGCGCTCCCAGGATGCACACACAGAGCTGGAGGTGTTCAGCTGTGGGATTTGACACTTTGCTCCATGGTTTTGCCGCCCACAGGTGAAAAGCAGAGGGTCAAAAAAAAGAATCAGCTCTGTGCCTGTTCTAGCTGCAGGCCAGGGGTTGGGGAGCTCTTTCTTGGGATGTCCTGGACTTATGAAAACACCGCTTAAGAACCCTGATCTCATCGTGGTGCCTGTGGACCCCAGTGGGGCACACAGCCCCACACCATTGCAGTTCATCACCCTGCCGCCCTGCTCAGGACTTCCAGACTGCACCCGTTAGTTCCAGGCATCTCTGGCTCAAGCACAGCTCGAGGCTGGTGTGGTGAGACCATAACCAGACCTGCAGCGTGTGCCATGTGCCCGAGTGTGGGCTGAGCCTGGTCGGCTCCAGACTGTGCTCTTTTTCCTCGAGCAGATGTAACCCCAGCAGCTCAGCCCTGCACACCCCTCCATGCCGATGCAGGTCATCAGTGCCTCTCCCCTTCATCTCTGTGCAGAGGGGGCTGTGACTGAAGCTTCTGTTTGCTTCTGGAGCCCCAAGCATGGGCCCCTTGATGCTCCCCAGGACCAGCAATGGCTTGCACTGCTACCTAGCTTAGTGCAGCCCCATGGCCTGGAGCCCAGGCAGGTCTCTGCCTGCCCACCTCTAAAATAAAGGTTTGGCTGCAATTTTTGCTGGCTTCAATTATCAGCAGCCCAAAATGGGAAACGCAGCCCCTTTTCATCATGCACTGCAGTCAGGAAAACCGAGCTGCATTTTTGCCTTGGATGCTCTCAGAGCTGTCATTTGGGAATAGCTCATGGGCCAGGAATGTGGCTCTTCAGAGCACAAGCTAGGATCACTGCTATTTTCCCACTTAAAACCAGAGGAAAATAGATCAAATGTTAATTAGCAGCAGAGGAACCTGCTGAACATTTATTAGGATTTTCCCCTTCTGCAGAACCACCTGATTCATGGACAGGCTACAAAACACCATAATACTTTCAACACTGCACATTTGCAAAGAGCATGGCCAGCGCCCGAAGGATGAATAAGTCAGGGGTGGGGGGAAGAATGGTGTAAGTGCAGAAAAGGAGGATGTGAGCTTGCCTAAAGAGATGATGAATCCCAAGCAGCATCCCTTGTTCTGCCAGTGGCTAACAGTAAGATCCTAGCACAGTCACATCTCTGGCTCGGTTCTTTATCTGTAAAATGACCTAACCTCTGAGCTAGTTTAGGCTGTAATAAAAAGGCTAGCGGCTGGTGCGAGCTCTCACCGGTATCACAGCAACAGTGGGAACATTTCAGAGCAAGCTCAGTTTAGCCGCAGCCTCTGGGGTTCTGGGGAGCAGCTCTTTAATGTCTGCAAAAATGCTTTGAAACCCGGGGATGAGAAATGTGGAAAGAGAAGGACGGCTGTTATTACAAACACGGCAGGTTGTGCTTCAAGCGTATCTGAATGCAACAGCTCAGAGAAATCACGCCTGAAGAGTGTCTCAGTGAGACAGCTCAGCTCAGATCTCCCTCGACTGATATAGCTGAGAAATATCCAAGGAGACCCAGTGAGCTGCATGACCTAAAGGATGCTTCAGGTGCGATGAAGCCAGCAAAAAAAGCAAATGGGCAATTCTTGATGATCCAGCAGTGCAGAAGCTGTCAGTGCAATGCAATGGCAGAAAGACCTCTTTTTTTATCCTGCTTGCTGGGCAGATGGAGGTTAAGAATTGTAATGTGCTTTGGGCTCCCTCCCTCACACCCAGAGCTGTCTGCATGTCCCCAGAAGGATCCTGGAAACTGCCAGCCTTGATCGTTCCCCAACAAAAAGTCCTCTGGACCTCTAAAAGTGACCGTCTGGGATTTATGCCTCAGCCGTGCTGGAAGGCAGAGTGGGTTTTGTGGCCCTAATTTTAACCCACAGGAAGAAACTGGGCTAGGACAAGGTCATTGCTCTCTCGTGCACATCCCTGGAAGGGGAGGCAGAGAGAGAGGAGAGCCCAAAAATGAGCCACGCTGCCTGGAGGGGATGCACTTTGCCATCCTCAGGTGCCCTTTGGCTCGATCCAGGGGAGCAGCCCACCTCCGCGTGTGCTCAGCCATGCTTAACACCTCGCCAGGCTGCGTGACACTAATCCACAGGAACAGACCTGCACCGCCATTCTTCCATTTCAGCAGCTGCTGGCACGTTTTGGAAATGGAGGCTGTCTGACGAGGCACAGCTCTCCAGATCTCTTACTTGCCAATGGCATAAAGGGCTTAAAATGTTATAATGGGACCTCTGGTGTCCACCAAAGCAGTTCATAGGAGAGACTGTAGGATTTCACAGTTTCTCCTCCTTCCTGAAGCAGTACCCCTGGGTTATTGCACTTATTAAATTAGGAGCTGTAAAGCAACTGAGTAAATAATAAATTGCTAGAAGGAAATAAAAAAAATGCCACCCATTTCAGTTATTAGTCCAGATGAGTGAATTAGGTGTTGAAACAGCAGCTTTGAAGTTCGACTCATTAAATCACACACCAATTCAGCGCTTATTAGGTCTCCAGTCAGATATATAAAAACACCAGGAAGATAGGTTTGCTGTTAGCAATAGCCATTACTTTTTCTGCTGTGAGCAGCCTGTGAGTCTCACGCTGTTTACTGGGTTGTGAGAGAAGAATTTAAAGCACCAGATCCTGGTGCCACATGAGAGTTTGGGAATTGTGGGGTTTATTTCTGAAGAAGGAGTTCAGAAAGTGGGTGATAACTACACAAACACTCACAAAGAGTCAGGAAGAAATAGAAAATGAGCTGGGAGGAGACTTTCCGGTCTGTCTGCCCCAGAGGAGGATCAACCAGGATGCTCACATGCCATCAGCCACCACTGCAGTGTCTACTTCAAGAAGTTGAGCTCTTCCACTAAACAACATGGACCCACATTTTGGAGGCTTCCCCCCCTACGTCAATCCATCCATCCATCTATCCTGGATATCCTTGTCCTCATGCATCTCCTACGTACCTTCCCCATAACCCTTATTTCCTCTTCTCCCCACGCTTGCCTCCTGCCAGCTGGCACTGTCAAAATGATGGGCCAGCAGACACGATCCTCACGTGCCACCAGCTGGGCGAAACATGCCCCAAACCCAAAGGCACTGGTATAAAGCTTGTCAAAAAATATGAAAAGACCTTCCTTGAGCACAATACTTACTTTAAAACATTGCCTGATTTTTATCTAGTAGGACTCCTTTAATAAATTTGCATCCTAATGGCTTACAGAGATCTTAAAATTGGAGATCTCCTCTGCTGGACCTTAGTGTTCAGACATGGCACTCTTGGCACTATGCATTGAAAAGTCCTAAGTGAAGTCTTTGATGTTATGATGTTAGAAGAATAATACATTTTGCATTCTTCATATTTGCCTTATGTTAGGAAATATAAAGTCATGATTTCCAGCTTTTTTCACAGCCACAATATTTAGAAAACTATTTTTAAAGTGAAAATTTGGATTCTTAGTTAATAACCTGATTCCAGGAGCAAAAAGGTATAAGTGAAATATGTTGCAGGACTGAACAATCCAGACCTAGCAATGGCACGCATGTGCCTGGGAATTCCCAGTCCTCACACATTTGTAGGACCAAAGGTTTTACCAAACATTCGGACCACGAACCCAATCCTCTCTCTGGGAGTGTAGTATTTCATCTCCTAACCCAAATATTTCAGCTGGAACGCTGCATTTCTTTAGGACTGAAGCAACTGGGCATATCTGTGGCCTAAGCTGCCTTTCAACTTTGCCACTAAAACCAGGGAAGACCTTCTGAGATAAATAATACATAGAATATGCTCCCACCCACAGCTGCCTCTTACTGAAACCATGTCCTTTCTGTAGCTGATCTGTAATTTGAGGAAGAATAACGCCAACTCATCTCACAGGCTTTTTTTCTGAGGTTTAAAGTGGTTGCTGGTTACCTGGTTAAAGATGTGCCATAAGGGCAAGTTACTTGTGTCCTTTCAACACTACAGCTTGGAGAGTGCAGCAGCAGTAGGATGTGGTGGACTCACAGATCCCCTGAGCACAGTGGTGCAGAAGCAATGTTTGGCTGGTGTTGCCTTCACCATAGCTTCTGAGCACCTGGAAGGCTTTAACCCGTTCCTCACACATTGATGTACACACTTAGGATCATAGGATAATTCAGGTTGGAAGGGAGTTGAGAGCAGGGTCAGCTAGGAGGTCAGACCAGGTTACCCTGGCCTTTATCTAGTCTGGTCTTGAAAACTTTGCTTATGCTCCCTTTAGAAAAGTCAGGGCCACATTCCTAAGGGATGTGACCAGGTCTCACAGGAAGGCAGTGGCAGAGTCATGAATTTCGCATGGGTGTTAATCCCTCTTCGCAAGCATGCAGGAGCCACAGTTCCAAGGTTTCCTTCATAACCCAGAGGATACAGTTGTTTGCATCTTTCTAACAGTGAAAGCCAAGGTTTTCACTTAATCATCTGGGTCCGGGAGCTGTGGTTTTACAAAGAAGTGCACATTATGAGACACCTGGTTAAAATGAAAAGCACAAGCTGACACTGTGGACTTACCCTAACAGCTTCCTGCATCTCTTGATTTTATGCTGACCCCCTTTTGGGCAGGAAAGTCTGTGAGGGCACACTGGTGACTCCAGTAGGACACAAAGTTTGTTATTAGGTGATTTTTTTATTTGTCTTGCTAACCGTCCAAGAAATGTCTGTAAGGAGAATGAAGTCATGCTTCGCCTGCCAGTGCTCCCCATGAGTGATCTGCTGCAATAATCAGCAGAGTCTGTTACATCGGGCATTATTTTCCCAGTTTTTGCCCACTGCACAAGTCCCACCAGCCGCACGCATGATGCTGGTGGGGTTTAAGCTGCCGGCATGCAGCACTGCAGGCATGCCCAGACCCTTCTTGTGCACACTGGTGTCATGAGCCGTGGGAGAAGGTGCAAAGACCAGCCCCTCCTGATGGCTGCATCCCTGGGGGTGTCCTCCATCCCTGCACCCTGCATGCTAACCCCATGCCTCTGCCTGACCCCTTCCTGGCTAAGCCCTTCTCCACCGCCATCCCTTTTCCTTCCCTTCCTCCCGTGTCGCTCTGCACGCAGCAGCCTCCTCCTGTTGTCATAACAACAAGCATCGGCCCGTGGCAGCCACGCAAAAACACCTCCTCGTGGGAGAAAGCATCGGCTCCTGCCCCAAACCGTCTGGCTGCGGTGGGGAGGAGGCCGAGCTCACCCCCAGGCAGAGGGATTGGGGGGCTGCTTCACCACATTTTGCCTGGGGCGCAGGGAACGCGCTGTCCCCCGGCCGGGCTCTGCAGTGTTGGCTTGCTGACACCCCCCACTCCCTCTGCGCTCGCCCGCATCCTTCCCTCTGTCCGAGCCACAGCAGGGGGATGTGGGGCAGATGCAGAAAGAGCCGTGTCCCTGCCCAGCACCCCACGGCGAGGCAGCAGGTACATCTGCAGCGCACATCCGTGACCTGCCCCAGCAATCCCTCCTCCCCACCAGCAAGACGGAGTCCCGATATCCCCGGAGCCAGGTCCCCTGACCCTCTCAGCCCTCGGGTCTCCTCTCCTCCCTGTATGACACAACCCCAATATGTAGCACCCTGAGGCACAGGCGGGATCAAACAAGACCAGGTCCATGCAGTTTAAGGAGTCCCATAGGCTCACTGTGGCTTAGGACGTGCTTCTCCGAGGGGCACCAGGATGACAGGCACAGCCAGAGCTACTCTTGAAGGCACCGGGGACACTGGGCATCCATCCTGTGTTCCAGAAAATCCATCAAATCCAAGGCCTCAAAGGCATTTCTCCTTCTGGAAGCCTGTGGCCAGCAACAGATTAAAGCTGCTCAAGACCACCCTGTTCAGAGCAAGAGGATGCTGCGACACCCAGAGTTAAGTAGGAAACAGAGCACCAAGATAAAGCAACAAAGATCTGAGGTTTACCTACTCCTTATTCATTCCTCACAAGCTTTGTGTGAGTTCCATTCAACCCAGACCCTCTATGCCAGAACTGAAGACCAACACCCTCCTTAGCCGCTCTCAGCCTCTCTCTCCCAGCTGGTTTCCAACAAGCCCTGCCAGCTCCACCCCCCAGGGGAGCATTCACAGCCCCTTGCACTGGTGCTGGTGTGGAAAAGCAAAACCAGAAACTGACAAAAAACTTGCTGGCAGGGCTGGGTCTTGGTGTAGACGGTTGCCTGTGCCCACCTCCACCCCGTCTCAGCTTCAGTCCTGCCGCATCTCCCTGGAGGCATTACTTCATCCCCGTCCCCAGTCCTTTCCCCTCTCTTATTCCTCCCACGCCAGCAGCTTGTTTTGGTGCAGCTTTGTGCAAGACTGCGGAGTGACTGGAAGTGGGTAAACTGATTTTTTTTTGCTAAAGCCATCCAGCTCACTCTCCACACAAGCTCATCAGCCCTTCCCAGTAGTGATGCTGGGCTACATCTTCCAACATGGAGCAGCTAAAACCCACCCCTCAGCTGTGTAATCTGGTTCCTTCTTCAGCCAAGAGCCCTATGAGAGGTCAAGGAGTGGATTTCTGAAGGTGCTTTAATGCCTGTGATGCACATAAAGGCCTGGTTATAATAGGAATTCATCTTTCCAGGTTCTCAGGTCAAGCTCCCGAGCTGCTGAGAGGCTGAGCCTGAACCTGGGGGGGAAGGAAAGACCATTTCACCATGGGACTTGGGTATTTCAAAAGAACAGCAGAAATTTCAGCTTCCCAGAGAGAGGCACTGGTTTGAACTTCCTACAGCATTGTCACAACCTTCCCCGCTTCACACGGTTATCGGTAGCTGCATTTCCCAGGGGGTAACCAGCCTGTAACATCAGCCAAAGGATTCTTAATGTTTTGATACTATGCTTGGCTTCCCAGGGGAGGAAATGTCTGGTCTCTGTGTCTAGGAAACAAAGCCCCTTTAGGGGGAAGGAATTTCTTGGGACACCTGATTAATTGGAGCCACTCTGGAGATTCGTGTAAACCAAATTGCTTCCAGGTTTGGGAGATTAGCAGGGTTTAGCTGCAGCATTCTCCAGACAGCTCTGGCTGCCTTTAAAGCGTCTCTGTTTTTAAGCATTGGAGAAACTATTTTTTTAAAAGGAAAAATCATTGCTCCATTCAGTGGCTAAAGCACACACTGGAGGAACTGGCAGCATATCTGGAACAAACGTCACCATCCCGCAGCCTCCAGCCAAGACTCGTTGCCTTCAACCACCATAAAGGAAAATACAAGGTGTTATCAGGGTAGTAAAGGATCGAGTCTTCCCCAAGCCCTGACTCTCACATATCTCCCTGGGCCCACAGAGGCTCTTTGGATGAACGGACCAAAATGCTAGATCCACTTCTACCACACCTAGCAGACTCTTGGAGCAGGGACAACAGCAAAAGTGGGAACCCCTTGGAGCAGAGGGACACAGAGCATAGCACCCACCACCCAAATGTTTCTAAGCCTTTCCAACACAGGAGAACCCCTGGGGAGCTGTTACCCAAAGCTGTGCATCTTTAGGCCTTGCAGTTGTGTATGCTTTAACCACTGGAGTTTTCTCATAGCCTTATGAGGAGGCCAGGATTGCTCCGTATTTGGGGAAACTGAGGCACAGAGCAGGGACCTGCTCCCCCAGCTGAGAGCTGGGGACTGGTTCGCTCCTTCCTCCTAAGCGATGAATAAATTAAAAAACAGTAATTGCTGCAAAGCCCGCCAGATCTCAGAGAGGAGGAAGCCAGAGGTTTGCACGCTGCCACCAACACCTCTCACTCCTCTTCATGCAGAAATGTGGCTTTTGTGAGACTAAATGGAGACCAGATGAGCTTCCCCACCCCTTCCCTCATCTCACTCATCCAGCACAGCCACCGTGCTCAGAAACCAGTGCCAGAGAAGCCAACTATTCAGGCTATGGGCTCTGATGTTTGGACAGGGAGCAGGTGGTTCTGCTGGCTGATGCAGCCTCAGCTGCAGGGTCACAGATAGAAATCGGATAGAGATTTCCTTCCTTGACCTATTTTGCAAAGCCTCTCTCCACCAGCCCCCCCCGCTTTAGTCTCTGAACTTGTCTGCAAATGTCCATCAAAGGCTGGTCAGACCGCTGGAGGCGATGGGGTGAAGATGAGCAGGTGGGAAGTTGCCCAGGAGGGTTTACTGATGCATAAAGAGAACTGATGGGCTGAGGGCAGCCTGCTTCGTTGGAAGGACAATTAGCAGGGGGAAATTACAGGCTTTTCTTTTTTTTTGTTTGTTTGGTTTTTTTTTTCTAATGGTCATGCTCATTTCAGGAGCAGCACTGGCGGTGCCCCAGTCTCAGGCAGGCCTGGCTCCCGCGACGCAGTGCTTGCTGCACTGAGGCTTGTATTAGCTGGAGAGCGTGGTCAGAAAGGTTGGGGTTCGCAGGGGTGCAGCAAACCCCCGAGCTGCTCCCTGCCAGCAGGGCGAAGGGGCAAAGCAGGACGAGGAGGGGAGCAGATCCTTCCTGCTCCAAAATGACCTCTTCGGGGTTGCTTTCCCTCAGCTGGCCCCGTGCCGGGGTGCCCAGGCAGCGGGGCAGGCAGCACCCTGGCACACGAGTGGGGCAGAGGAAGGACGCAGCGGGGAGAAATGCCCAGACGTGCCGCGGAGGGCGAAGGACAGTCTGGAGGGGTGCAACAAGGAGGGAATGAGGAAAGCAGCCCCTTGGCTTTCTGGCAGGGCACATTGCTTCAACTGGCAGCAGAAAGCCAGGCAAGACCCCTGTAGCATATACGGCCACCTCGGGATGCTGTGCAGCATCCTAGGTTTTGGGGGACCCAGCAAGGAAAGACGCTTCTTAAAAAATCAAACCCAGCGATGCTTCCTGCAGATGGTCTCTGATCAGTGCACTGAATTCAGTCCGGCCTCTGCAGAGCCCCATTGGAGCATCCACCACGTACCTTTGCTTCCCTACCTCTGCACTGCAAGGAGGAAATTCTGAAAAAAACTATATTTGTCGCATTTCTGTGATGGCAGCACTTTACATGCAACTGGGGTGTTTCAGCAGCGATTGCTTGGGAGGGGTGGCTGCAACTTGACACTGGTTTATCTGAAGTTGCCTCCATCATTTTACATCCCAGGTCCCTGACTGTGCTAAATAAAATGAAAATTAAAGACTGCCAGTCATGCAAGTAGTAATATGTTGGGACTGTAAAATTTATTCCAACATGCTATTTTTTTAAAAATACGCTCAGACTGAGCAGACAATCTGAGCTGTAGTAAAGGCAATATTATACTTGTAAAAACTTCTCATTCACAGTACAGATGTCATTTACAATAAGGGTCACAAACATCAAATACTGAGTATTTTTTCTTCTTCTTTTTGTTTTTTTTTGTTTGTTTTGTGTTTTTTTGTGGTTTTTGTTTGGTTTTGTTTTTTTTTTTTTTTTACATCAGACTGTGCTTTTACCTGCATTTTTTTGCACTGATATAACCATACAGACATTGCAAGATGCAAGTGTAGAAACTGGAGTTAAAATAAAATTACAGGCAAAACTACCAAATTACATTGTATGCTGTACATATTTACAGTACCTTTTTTGGAATGTATTGCCATTTTAAGAACATATAGAAACTTTCTACAGACTATTCCACTTACAGAATACATACACCTTTTAGAAAAAAAGGCAAATATTTATCTTACATGAGACCATGTATATTAAATTTGCGTACACATTATTATTATTATTATTATTTTTTACATTACATTTACTAAAGTGATCGTAAGTGCCATCATATCTCAGTAATGAAAACAGATTGGTTTTATGCCATCAGGACTGATTTTTTTAATTTTTTTTTTTATTTTTTGAAAATAATTTACAATATGGTTTTATTTGTAAATACTGTGCAATAGATGGAAATATTAAAAAAAAAAAGAAAAGCACATGATGAAACCAAGTCAGCAAATGAAAAGCTATTGCAAGACCAGCAGAAAAGGGCTAGATCAAATTGTCCAGGATTTTGCATGAAAATTGGAATAATTTTAATGACTTTTGCGTGACCAAGTATATTGCTTGTTCAGGTGCTGTTTCTGTGGATTTAAAACAAAAACCAGGTAAAAGTGAAAGCTGGCTTAAGAGAAAACCAACTCTTTTGCAGATTTTTTTGGTGGAGGTGAAAGAAGAGCGATGGGGAGGTGGCCAGTTGTGCCCGACATTGGTCCGATGGAGCCAATGGTCAACAACTGGAAGGGTGCTTGGACACGTCCCTCTGGTTGACTGCAGTCGGCATCACCCAGCTCTGCCCGCAGACATCTCCTGCCGTGTCCAGCTCCAGGGCTCGGCAAGTGAGTGGGCAGCGGGACCGAGCGAGCGCTCGCAGCAAACCCCGGCAGCTTTGATGGGGCTCGAGCGAGAGCAGGGTTTGGGACTGGCGGGTGGCTTTTATCAGCGAGCCCGAGCGCTGGCCCGGGAGTGTAACTTTATAGACACCAGGGTGAAAATGTCACCCCTTAGGAGCAGGTGATGAAATACATGTCCCAGTCATAAGCTGTAAAGTCACAGCTACTTCATCTTTACTTTTAAGAGTTTTCTGCTGCAGTTCCTGGGTATCCAGCCAACAACCTGTGAATAATTAGAGCTGACAGAGACCTGCTTCAAGGCACGGGGTCATTTTTGAGAGCCAACTGCCCCCGTCTCCTCCTCCCATGGTCTGCTCAGTCCCGCAAGACACTGAGCTCTGTAACCTTGATGAAAGAAGCTAAACTCATGCTTAAGCACAACGAAGTTACTGAAACTCCAGAAATGCTTAAGCCAACATACAAGTGCTTTATTAGCTCTGGATATAAGGCTTGGTATGTAACATGACTACTTCAAGGAGTAATTTAAGAGCATGGGCCAAGTCCTCTGTGCAGAATGATTTCTTGGATGCCAGAGCATCCGTTTGCCATTGAGTACCTGCATTCATGGGAGCTACACAAACAGCTTACCAGGGAAGGAAATATCAGAGTAGGGTTTTGGCTGATTAACCAGTGTCGTAACAAAGAGCAGCAGCCAGTCTCTGGAGGCTATGTGCCTTCATGGACTATAAATTTAAGAACCTCTGCCATAAGAAAAGCAGGGGATTTTATTTCCACCTGCTGATGAAGAGGAAGGGCTGGGCTCTGGTTTTTAATTTGCCTATTGGCATTATTAATACATTCTCTTGCAAATAATACTGCTAACTGCTCTGCAAAGTGTCTGTACAGATACAAGCTTAGCCACCTCTGCAGCCCTTGTGGAAAGTAAATCAGGATTATCCCTATTTTGCAGACAGAACAGACACCCAGAGCGATATTAAAAGCTGTGACCTGCAAACAGCTTTCACCAAGTGTGACACAGGGAAGTCAATGGCTGCTCCAGGTAGGAAAGGCAGCCGCCAGTGAAGGCTGGGTCTTCAGCCCCGCTGTAAATAACGCACAACTCTGAAAATCGGTAGAGCTGCATCACTGTGCTCCTCGGGTGAGTATGAGGCAGAGGGGAGACACGATTTGCACAAGGTCACGCTATGGTTTCACAGCAGGGCTGGGGCTGCCCCTCGGGGATGCCCGCCCTGCCCACAGATGGAGATGCTGGTGCCGGCGCGGAGGAGGACACCCTTCCCGCGGAGCTCTGAGCTGTCAGTGTGATAATTAGCCCTTAAATACAATTATTTTTTTTTTGTGATCCTTTTTGCCTATCCAGTAGGCCATATTGCGCCCGTTAGGTAAAGCATGAAGCACCATTTCACTCCAGCCAGAGCCTCCCCTGCCATGCCCGCAGCCGCTCTGCTAAGGAGCCGAACCGGGTCAAGATTCAGCACAGCCTTGGGGTTTTTTTGCCCATCTCCTGAGTTTTCAGCGGTCCCTGCATGCACCCGCTCCGTGGCTGCCAGGTGGTGTGCATGGGATCTGAGCAGGGCCTGACCCGGGGAGCACCTCACTGCTGCACAGCCCTTTCCCAAACTCCTCTCCCCGCTTTTGTTTGGCTGCGGGCGAAGGCGTCTGGATGGTCACACACACCGCTGCCCCACGCAGCGCCGGCTGCCAGCCTGGATGCTCTGCAGCTGAGATGCAGAAAGCTTCAACTCATCTTGAGGTGCTGGAAAAGCTTTAAAAAATAATAATAATAAAAAAAATAAAGCACAATAACAAAAGCAAGAAACCAATGTAATGACTTCTGGGTTTTGTTGGGCCTTTTTTTTTTTTCTTCTGCCCAGAAATGACAGAGGGAGAAAAAAAAAAAAAACCCAATGCAAAGTAACAACAAGTCAAGGATTAAAATACAGTTACAGAAAGAAGCCGAGCAACTTTGATCTAGCCCAAAGCTCATGTCAAATGCACCTAACAAAACCAGGATGCTGAGTGCACAACTGCTGCATTATTTTTCTTTATGTACAATTTTTTTTTATATATATATATATATATATATATATATAAAATTAAATACAAAAAGCTACCGTGGAATAATGTTAAGTGTGTGACAAGGGCAAGGGGAAGAAAAATGGCAGAAGCCAGGAAGGTCAAAACTGTCACTAGATTTGGTGGATGGTTTCCAGGGATGCTCACACAGACCCTGGTTGAGCAGTCCACTCTGAGTCATCTTGATATTAAGCACACGCTTAAAGTCTGAGTAGGATTTAAGCTGGTGCTTAAGAGTTTCACTGAACAGAGTTGCTACGCTGAACTGAACTCTCAGCCCCTTACTCCTGCCATGGGATCTGGCCAGGTTTGAAAGCAGGACCAGCTTCCAGGCTTGGGGCCAAAGAGGGGGAGATGGGAAAAAGGGAAACTTGATAAAAGTGCTAATTAAGGTATAAATGGGTTCTGGACATTGTTTTGGTCAGTGTCACAGCCTTAATGTTATTTCCATGATATCTTCTTTTGTACTTAATTCCCTTTACAAGAAAAGAAAAAAAAAATCACAGAAGATTATTAAAAAATTTATATTATTTGCCCGTGAAACGGGAACAGTTCATAGCTCATCAAGTCTGGCAAGGAAATATGTTCTCATTCAGGGTTTTATTTGATTTCTTTTAATTTTTTTTTTTTTAAAAAGTGTATTACGTACCCGATAAACTGGAACAGCTCTGAAAGAAGAAAGAACTGGTCCACTGGTTAAATATTTATATCTTTTTTTTCTTTTTTTTTTTAAATTAAAAAAAAAGAGGTTTGTACAGATTCCATAGACCAGAAAACCCTCTGAAGTAGTAAAGAGCCTGCTGTCTGCTAGGGCAAACATGTATCGAACATTTGTATTTTAAAAAGTATGTTAATGTGACAGAGAGGAATGGCTCCATCGGGTCTCCCTGTATTTGGTATCGTATCTATTGGCAGTAGAGGCCATTGCTCTGCTACGGATGGTCATAGTTAAAATTTGCTCTGGAAAAAGTTACTGTGCATGCATAACAAGCTGACTGCAAACATTAACCACTCAGCATCATAACTTTTTTCTTCTAAAACACCAAAAAAGGGCCCATCTGCACAATAAGGACTACGTTTGCGACGTTCCGCTTAAATAAATAAATAAAATTAAAATAAGACACAGAGTCACTCGTGAGTTACAGAGCCGCAGGCGTGCAAACGAGCAGAGCACAAACTACTCCTGCATCCCTAGAGCTCAACGAAGCCAAAGCAGCCAGGACAGAGCGGGGATGGGATGGAGGGAGCTTGTCCGCAACTAAAAAATTACGGAGGAAAAATGGTTGCAAGGCTGAGTTTACTTCCACTCTTAGACCAAGGGAGGGTGTTTACAGAGGGCTTCCAAACCCCAGAAAAGAGGGGCTCTCAGGCACAGGCATGACTTTGCCAGGGCGACATGGGGGGCATCGCGGAGCGGCCGTGCGCACGGGGAGGGGGCGCGGGATGGAAGGATTAAAGCAAGCAGGAGGCCGGCTCGTCCAGCGAGAGACACCATTCCTGGCACTGGGTCTACATTTGATACATTCCTATGTTCTTGAAGTTAAATCTTTGAAGAAGAACCTTTTTTTGTCCCTTTTTAGAAAAGTGCTTTGATGGGTTCTGCAGGAGGGAGGGATGCTCAAGATTCATTTTTCTCTTTTGAGTGACAATTTCTCTCGCTGCGAATGAACCTCCCCCTACTCAAGGAAGTGCTAGTTTCACTTACAAGTTCAGGGTAAACATGTTTTTCAAATGTAAAGCAGTCTCAACTGTTTAAAGCACAACCATAGGCAATCAGAGGGATGCGAGAAAAAAAAAAACAAGCACTTTGCGAGAATTAAATAAAGCATGTAATAAATACGAATCATAAACTTCTGTACACAGGAGCAAGGGTTTGGTTTTTTTTTTTAATCATTTAATCAATATAAAAAAGTTTTTCTGTTTTGTTTTTGTTTTCAGTGCATCTTCTTCCTCTTAAAATGCTTAACCCTTTCCTTTCTGCATCTCTCAGGCCCATAATTACGCACACCTAAATGGCAAAAAAGACAAGGTCTAACAAACCCCTTTCCAAAAAACTCTAAAAAAATATTCACAGCCTCAAACAGTTTTGTACATTTCAAGCAACAAAAGGTATAGAAAAAGGCACAAGTAACTGCATACATGTGGAGATAATACCAGACTGGGACAAAGAAAACCAGGAATCTTCCATGGGTTTGGTCATTCACTAGAGTGCTTCTTATAGCGATGATTATACTAAAGGAAATAGTGTTGAAAATGTCTGTTGATTTTACATAGGAAGCCTAAAGGTGGAACAGATGGTGGAGGCTTAAGTACTTCCCGTGTTTTCATCCACCTTTTTTTGAGTTTGACCTAAATCTGCGTGCTCTAGCTGTGGACTGCTCTTCCTGGAGGTTCCCCCTTGGCGACTGGGCTCTCCGGAGAGGTTTCTCCTCCGGACAGAGAACGGCTGGGCATGCGAATGGCTCGATGAGGGCTCTGAGAGGCAGCCGGTGCTGCTGCTTCGGTCCAACGGCTGGGGGGGGAGATCTGAGATGAAAGTGCAGGATGATTCAAAGGAAGTGCTCGAGCTGCCAGATTGCTTCTTGCCCGGTTTTTTCAAGGGTTCTTCCCCGCTTGTCGAAGGCTTTGGAGAGTGCTCGTCGGTTGTGCTGGGGCTGGCTGGGGATGCCGAGCAGCCTGCCTGCTCCGCGTGGCTAGACTCAGCGAACATTTTTACCCTGTATTCCTCCTGGTCTGTCTTTTGCTGAAGCTCACTAGTCCTCATTTTCTCTTCTAAGCAACCACTGCTCGCAAGCTCTGGGGACAGTGTGTATTTAGAAACCTTTGCAACTGGGGAGACAGATGCCGACGATGGCTCCCGTGGGACCTGTGGTTCCTCATCCCTCTTGGGAGCCCGGCTGAACTCAGTGAAGCTGCTGCCACCAGAGGCAAAGTATCCCGCTTGCAGGGATACAACTGAACTGGGCACCAAGCTGGGATGGGTGCTTGGCCTCGCCTGGACCATCTGGATGCCCCCAATGGGAATCATAGGATACGGGGTCCTCGTGAGCTGCTGCGAATGCAACGGGAGATGGCTGAAGACATTCTCCTCCCCTCGGCTGGGAGCGTGGACATGTATTTCATGAGGTGCCTGCAAGGGTCTGGAGCAGACAGGCTGCGTGATGCCAGGTGAGCATGTTGGGCTTCGTGGTTCTATCTTCTGCACCGGAGAGGGAAAAGAAACAGCTGCATCAGTGCAACGTAGAAGTTACAGCATTAGCATCATTAATGCTCACTGTAAGTATTGGTTTTCTTAATATTTTATTCTAATTTGAGGGAGATCAATCAATTGAGGAAGATTTGGACTCCCAAACCTTTAAGGTAGGGAGCAACACAACCCACAGTGTTTGCTTTCTGGGTACAAATATGCCCACAGCCTGTTGGGGCACAGATCCAGGACTTTGGTTCAGGCTTGGATCATTATAAAATCATAGAATGATTTGGGTTGGAAGGGACCTTTCAAGGTCATCCAGTCCAACCCCCCTGCGATGAGCAGGGACACCTTCAACTAGATCAGGTTGCTCAGAGCCCCGTCCAACCTGACCTTGAATGTTTCCAGGGATGGGGCATCCCTGGAATGCCCCTCTAGGCAATCTGTTCCAGTATTTCACCACCCTCATCATAAAAAATGTCTTCCTTCTAGCTAGTCTGAATCTACCTTCTTTTAGCCTAAAACCATCACCCCTTATCCTATTATCAGAGTTGCCTCTGAAACCCTGGCAGAGGATGCCAGTGTCTCCTGCCATCCAAGCTGCTTTGGATCCCTTTCAGTACATGGGGTTTCTGAGAGCCCAGAATAATGTTCTTTATTTTTACTGTACTTTCTTAAAGCAGGATTACATCCTTACAGCTGCTACTTGCAAGGATGTTTTGGACCAAGCGAGAGATAGCATTAACTCTCGTTTGAGACAAAGCACACCCGTCAGTGTGGTCCCCACCACCACCCTCATGGTGTGGTCTGTAGAAATCAAGGGTTAAGACCCTACCATTTTACCTGTTCCTCTTTCTCTCTCGGTGCTTCACATAGTTTCCTAATGTACATCATGGAGAGATATGTGGCTAAACAGAAATGGATTAATTAGTCATGAGGTTATAACTAAACCCTTAAACAGGACTCCCAAGAAGAGGAAGCAACAGAAACTGCAACCAACTTTCCAATAAGATGGGGTTAGCTATAAAATTTGAGGATTCACTGGAGGGCATATTTCTTTGTAGGATTATGGAGAATTGCCTGACCCTGCGAGCTGGATCTCCATAAAGAGGCAACAGAGGAAAGCAGCAAAAGAGAACAGAAGAGAGAGAAAGCAAGAGCCACTGAAGATAATGTATACTTGGTCAGAAGTTACAAGCCCAAAGACTTGCTAAATCTCACTTATCCACATGAAATCTTGGCAGAATCACTATAGGGAGGCTCGGAAACCCCCAAACAAATCATCTCAATGGTGCAACAGCCACCAGAAGGAGAGACTACCTACAGCAAGAGCCAGTGGGAAGAAAGATGGTCATGGTCAGGCCTGATGCACAGACTTGGCAGAAAGCCTTACACTGAAGGTAAGCTAAGATTGTTTCTAAGTAATGCTTAGAGCACCAGTTTTGAGCACAGAGCTCCGTTTGGGATCTGACAAATTCACCTCTGATCTTTCTGTCTCTTGTAGCCTTACCAGGAACATAATTTTGCAATGAAAGCCCAGCTGTCCATCTCGCTGATAAATGGAAAGTTTCCCGGTTAGATCTTTATTGTTGCTTTGGAGGCACATGAGAAAAGCAACAGTGGTGACTTTGGGTGCATAAAAGGAATAGGAAAATGGAGCAAAAAGGTATGTGTATGAGAGTGTAAGTTAAAAGGTGTGAACGGGCAGATAAGCAGGAGTATACAATATTGTCTCCTACTGTGGACTAGGCAGCTTTGGGGATTTGCCACAAGTAGTGGAAGTGGGCAGTTTTCCTGACAGAGGTGCTTTAGAGTTGAAGGACGGGGGTTTCCACAGCCCTGAGATTCACCACAAGAAGTTAATTGACAGGAAAGGGAAATAGCATTAAAGTAACCAAAAGTTTGGACCTAAAACAAAGGGTAGTCTCTGAGAAGGTAAGACAAACACTCATAGTGGAAAGCAGAAGGAAGACAGCACCAGAAGACGGTACGTTATCATAGACATGGAAGAAACGCACACTGGGCAGCGTGGCTTTTCTGGAGAAGACCTGGGTCAGCATCTGCCGTGACAGGCTCTCCAGAGGTTGTATAAAGGCCTCTCTCTTCCCAGTGCAGTCCCTAAGGGCTCGAGTCTCTCCTCACACCAGTTTCACAGCAGAGCAACTCCAGCAACTGAATCTCATGTTCATCAGCATAAATTACAGGAGAGCCAGGCACTTCAGTAGAAATGGGAAACGTTCCACCAAACCCGACGTCTAATTTGCCTGTAGCAGTGGGAGGAACATGAAATTTTCCTTTACCCATAGGATTTGATATGTCCAGCAGAGAGATTAAATAATTTTCTGGACCCAGTGGGACACACCTCTCTGTGCTGAAGAGAGAAGCGAGATGAAATCAGAGATGTCCAAACAAACATTTCTCAGCAGTTAATCTAACAGAGTTGGCTGCGTGTATTCGTAGCCCAGGAGCCAGCAATAGAGTGCAATGGCTAGTTTAGATCTGGTGCAGGTCACTGACCAGTGAAAAATGGTCACAGCTTCATCCCAGCTGGTGAGATCTCAGAAGTGGGTATGAAATTCCCGGGGGAAAAAAGCCTCTCAGTGACAACTAGTCATTGTTAAGTGGTCATCCTTACTGCTTGTCTCAGCAGGAGACTGGTTGGGTCGGGATTTTAAATAATCCCTTGGAGAAGGGACAACTTTTTATTTCTCTTCAACTGAGATGGACAGGACCAAAATGGGTGCAAAACCCATTGTTGTCCACTGTCACTTTTCTCTGGGTTACCTGTGACATTGGTCACAGTCAGAGTCACTGTGCACTTCTGTATTGCAACCCTCATTAAAAAACATATCAGAGAACATACTGCAGGGACTAGAAAGCAAGAGGGTCTTGAACTTACCAGCTTGGACTCATAGAGCTGTACATTTTTGCCAAAGAACCTGTGAGGTAGAGGCATCGAAGATAATATCCCGTGCTGGGCTTGATATGAGCTTTGAACTTTGTCATCTGCTGCTGATTTGCTAGTACCAGGCAAGTCCTCTTTCCCAGGGGATGGATACCTAGATGACTCTGAACAGCCTGGAGACGAGACTTTCTTCAGTGATAAATATCTGACTGATGACATCTCTCTGCTCGGTGACGAGTGCCTCACAGGGGAGACTTCTCCTTCTGGTGGAAGGTATGTTCTTGGGGACAGCTCTCTTCTAGGGGAAAGATGCCTGCTGGGCGACAGCTCAAGTCTTGGTGACACACATCTCAGTGGAGATGCCTCTCTCCTAGGAGAGACACGCTGGCAAGGAGACAACCCTCTCCCTGGAGACAGGCACCTGAGAGAAGACAGTTCTCCAGTTGGCGAAAACCGTTTCGGTGAAGTTTCATTTTTGGTTAATAGGTGCTTTCTTGCTAGCATTGGTCTGCTGCTGCCACCACCTCTGCCAGAGTCCTGGCTCGGAGACCACCTTTTTCTTGGGGAGGTGTCTTTTGAGGTTGACAGGTCCATAACTAAGGACATCTGTGGCCTTGTGACAGACTCTCTTTCAGCAGAAGCCAATTGTTCAGTGGAGGTCAAAGCTGGTCTGTGGAGACTCAAGAAGCTGTGGCACACAGCAATGTCACTGCTGTCTGCTGACCACTTTGTTTCCAGCGCTGAGGAGGAGGCCTGTTGGCCTTCACCTACTTTTTGGCTGCTGGAAACAGTTTCTTGGGCTACGGACAATGATATTTCAGTGCCTTCCTCTTGAGACGATGGAGAGCCACCTGAAGAGTGCATCGGAAGGGTGCTATGTTTGCCTTCCGGCAACTTTAAAGGTGGCTCATCTTGGCTCTCCTCTTCCTCCTCATCTTCCTCATCTTCATTGTCATCATCATCGTCAGATTCCTCTAGGTCTGAAAACTGGTGTTCCTCAATTGGCTCAGATCCCTCCCGCCCCTCAGAGTCCTGGAATAGGTCTTCACTGGTTCCTGAAAGGATGGGCAAACACAAAACAGAGAGTGTAAAGCACACATACAGGACTATTTTTGTGCTAAATCTGCTCAAAAGTTCTAAGGGGACAAGAGGAGAGAGGACCCAGCTATTTCCTAGATCTGAGCATCTTGTGCTTTAAAGCCTGCAGTCTTGCCCTCTGTACCAGCTCCACTCCTGATGATCCCAGCAGAACCCAGTGAATCTCACCACTGGGACCTCCCGCTCTGCCCTAATTTTGGTTCCAGACATTGCTCCATCAACACACGCAGCCATCGGTCCCTGCTTCTGCTGTACACCTTCACACCCCCTGCCTGCCTTTCTCTAGAAATGCAAAAAAGGCTCTTAATAGATGAGGATAACGGCAGCACTATCATCCTTTGGTGGGCTTTTTATGACCATTTGTTGCAATGGTACCTACAAAATATCTACAGCTGCCAAAGTACAGGAAAGTTGCTGGGATGACTGCTCCCATCCTCCACATCTTGGGCCTTTTCCTGCCTAGATTACATGATGGTTAAACATTAGCAAGACAAGACTTGTATTAAAAAGCAAACAATAGAGTTGGAAGAACCTCTGTGGATTTTCCCTTATTTTGATAAATTCTAGCTATGATGCAGACACTGCTTTATGGCAGAGGTTTTTGCTGTCTGTCTGTGGAGGGCCTTGCACGGGGATGCTTTGTGAATAAGACCTTGTAAACAGCGAGGAGTATACAAAAAACAAATTCTAAAGGATTTGAAATATATCTGCAGGTAAAAACCCAGCATCTCTCTTCTACTTTTAAGGGCCAGCAGAAGCTTTCTGAGATCAGTACCAAGCTCCCAAGCAGATTGCTGCCGGCTCACCCGCTGCTCTGCTCTGCACTGAGAAAAATCTGCGTTTCTCCATGCCAGATGTGCAGTGATCCTGGCAGAAATGCAAGCTCAGCCTGAAGAGGTCCATCGGGAACAGCCACTGGATGTCACTGTAGCTCAACAAAATTGCAGTCAGGAGGCTTTCCTGCAAATCCCCACTGCTCCGGAGGGGCTAATAAAATAGCAGTTTCTCAAACTCTGTTTGTGCCAAGCACCAAGATGATGGGTACAGAGCTGCTGGGACACGCTTGGTCCCTGGCTTTGGAAGGAGAACGTCTGGATGCTGCTTTGACACCTGTGTGAAGCCCGGTAACTAATTGCAGCACTGCTGGCCTCCTTTCCCCATCAGTTCAGCCTAGGACACTGTTTCTCGTCTGATGAACATGGAAACGGTTTTCCATTTAGAGCTGCCATCTGTCAGCAGGACGAGCCGGAGGGGAAATTAAACAGAGCTAACACTGAGGCTGGACCACACCTGCCTGCAGCAGGCAGGGTGGTTTTCAGAAGGGGACATGGCCACACAGTGAGAAGTCACTGTAACCCATGGATAAAAAGTCTAATTTTGTTTACCTTGAATAACAGGGCCTTACTAATAAATGCTCATGAAGTATTTGGCATTACCAGTGAAATAAGACATGTATTTTACCAAGGCTGATTATCCATCCAAGACTCAACCTGAAATGAATCTCATTTGCTCCTCACCCCATTTCAAAAGTCCAAACTAGTCCATAAAGTGAGACCTACTGCAGAACTCATACAGCATCGAGTTGAAGTCAGCAGCTCTCCACCAAGAGGCTGACTTGCATTGTGAAATTCTTGTATAATGATGGTGTTTGCGGGACCCGGGATCCAGTGCTGGGTTGTTTGCAAACTCCCAAAGGAACTGAGTTCAGAACAAATATTATTGCAAAGGACCAGTTCTCCCAGCCATAGGGTGAACTGTGCATATTTCTTGCTTGGAAAAGGAATGCATTTCACTACCAGAGCTGTGAGCTAGTCCCTGTCTCTGGTTCCAGGATTTGACATCTATGGGCTTCGGGATGGACAGGCAGCTATAGCCTCAGCCTCCGCTGCATGGCTCTAAGAGCCTTGTCCCATGTGGTCTCCTTTTTTGGCCCCACTCACAAAATGGACAGGCACTGGCCAGGACAGAGAGCAAGGTCAGAAGTATGGGGTGAGGGAAACATGAAGCCAGCTCCTCAATGGGGAGTTGTTTACATTTGCCACCAAGGGAAACATTTCAGGGAGTCCTGAGACAGCCCAAAGGGAATTTGCTTTGGCTTCCTAACACGTTTCTTGCAGGCAGAAAGAGAGCTCAGACCTGAGCCCTGGCTTCTTGCAACTGAAATGCATTTTGCTGAGCTAATGGGCAGAGAAAGGGCAAGTCAGGAGAAGACAGGGAGGGAGGGAGGGAGAGATGGAAAAAGGAAGGAGAGAGGGAGCTAGTGAAAACGTGCCCTGTCAATGGCTTTGTCTGAGGGTTGCATATCATTACACATGTGTTATTCTAAGGTTATTCCACCAAACTAGTGCAATCACACCAAGCAAAACCAATGCACAAGAGAAGAATTATACTCCAATCTCCTTTTATAGTAACTCTCCTTACTTTCTCCTGCCCCTTAAATAGAAATAAAAACAATCAAGTGAAATATAACTCTAGTTTAAAATAATCCAGGGAGTTTTAGGAATTGCTGCTCCCTCCCCGTCTGCCCCCAAAGGAAAGCACGACGATCTTCCTGTGCTGGTTTGTGTCACATGGAAATAGTCGTCTTTTTTTTCTTCTTTTTCTTTTTTTTTTTTTTTAATTAAAATAGTCCTTGCTAGGCTCTGCTCTGAGCCTCTTTGCAAAGAAGAGAGAAGACGCTCTGTGGTTACACAGGGGAAGGCTCATTGCAATCCAGTACTCTGAGAACAGGGGATGTGTGCTACAGCTGTGATCGCTGATTTCTTATGTACCTTTCTGCCATTTTTATGTTATTTTCTCATCCATCCAAACAACCCCAACCATTACAGTACAAAATAGATTTTCTGATCATCTTCTTGGCTGTTTTATTTAGTATTTACTTAGTATTTGTGAGCAATGGGCCTCCTTACTCATGAGGCAGAATATGTGAAATTTCAGCAGAAGTCCAGTGTTAGCTTTAACCAGGTGAAAAAGAAACTGGAAGGAAACAAAGGAAACATCCTCTCATACCACGCCTTCCCGTTTTCACCTTTCTGCATTCCTTCCTGGCAGACCGTCCCCTTTACACAAACACAAATGGTCTTCATCAATGGGAGGAAATGGGGACTGTATATTTTTTGTAATTCTAAAATTACACGGATTGCTTGCATAATGCAATAAAGTCCAGACAGTGCAACACATTCCAGTGAGCAGCCACGCAGCCAACAGCAACAACGGGAGAGGAGTCCCTTCCGAAAGCTAATGGGTTCCTGTCCTCTGCAGTCCAGGTAGGGCCTTTCCTTGCTGGGCTTAGTAGGTGACCAACCGCCACATGCTCAGCCACAAGCAGTCAGGGACTAACGAGTTAATGATGGCCCCCCAAAAAATCCCCCAGCTGATGGTCCCATCCTTTCTGCTGAGTGCTCTCTCGGCTCACACGGGGATGCAAGGGAGACCTTTCTTGGGCTTTTGTTTAGACCTACTCTTTTCACGAGGCCAAAGGTTGAGACCAGCTCAGCCTCACCACCTGCCAGACCTCCATTTTCACAAGCAGAGTGCTCCCATCAGCTGAAAGCGTGGATGGGCTTTCACACCGCTTGCACAACACGCTGCTGAGTGCGCTACTATTAACGCTGTATGAGCCCAGGGATGAATGACTGAAGGAAATCATGAACGAAAGCATTCCCCTGGACTAGAGAAGCAAGCCCTTGCGGTCCGTCCTCAGAAGCCTGCAATTACATGTAACATAAATAGGACTTCTGATATGCCAGTTTTCAAAAGTTACACTCAATTAATATGATTCATTAGTTCTAATTGACTATAATGGAAAGGTTTAAAATAACAGTTGCTCTTTTCAGAGTCATGCAACCAACATTTCAGGAGCCACTTTCCTCTTTCTCTATCTAGCTTTGATCTGCAGAAGCACCACTGACGGGTGGTATAACAGGAGAGAGGGATTTCTGGAGACATCATCTAATCAATTATTTTAAGTGAGTTCCTGGGCTGAAGGAGTTCTCCAGGAGTCCTACACGGGAGCAGCCTCCCGCTGCTAACACCATGCCAACACTTTTCCCTTGGGGCGGCTACCGCAAAATCCCCGACTAGGTTTTCTGTTGGCCATGTCCTCCTTTGGAAAGGCCACGGCCAAGTACAGCATGTCTCTGCCTGATCGAAAAGTTGCTCTGAAGAGCTGGAGAAAAGCCAGAATTTCAAGCAGATTTAAAAGGAAGCAAGCCATCCCTTGAGACAAAGTGGCACACCGTCAGCCAGGTCAGATATCCTTAGCCTTGGCTAAATGTTTATTCTGTATGGCCTGGAAGAGCCCTTTGTGCATCCCTGTACATGTCAGGAAAGGCACTGTGAAAGGGGGCACAGGTGTCTGGTAATGCCATAGGGCTCGCTCTTTCTCCCAGGTCCTCGTCCCCTGACCACCCAGGTGACTACACCTTGCCTGAACCAGAACCCAAGCCTGAAAGGGCATGGTACCATTGCACTGGGGGATCACTGGGGTTTGGAACTGGTTAACCAGTAGGACTTCTCTGATATCTCCTACAGGTTCTCTGCTGGCAAGTTGAGCCATGGTCTGTTCAGGTCAAGGACAGTCACATCAGCCCTCCAAGCCACACTTGTCCCAGGACAGTTACCCAAGCCCTGCAGCCTCATCAGATTGCTCTGCATCTGCACCTCTGTGCCTCCAAAACAGGGTGACCACATCCAACCTCCTCTGCAGGAATGCTAATTCCCGAACTGTGCTTAGCATTTTTTTTGAAGTGTGGTAGATGGCCTGAACCACAGATGTCTTGTTGATCGCTCCTGCAGTTTAAGTTGAGACAATGGCGTGCCAGTGCCTGCAAATGTCCACAGCACAGTTTAACTAACCAGCATGGAGATACTCCAAGGATACAGCGCACAGCAGGGGACAGCATTTCTGAGCTTCGATATCCAAAAACTGAGACTTAAAGCATCTTAGGGGTCCCAGCGGCCAGGGCTGCCCGGCCGGCACAGCATCCCCAGCCCTGTGAACCACCTGCGACGCAAACTCCCTCCATGGCACAAAGGTTTGCAGCCTGCAGCAGAGCAAACCCCGTTCCCACCATGGGCTACGTAGGGAAACACACTTAGTGATTTTTAATTACCTAGGAAGCAGGAAACGTGTGACAATGCCCATGTCCCGGGAACCAGCCCCTTTCCCAATAAAGCCTCTGAGGGACTCAACCTCAGCATGGAACCGGGGTGATAAGCGCTGTTTGTTGTTCCTGCCGAGTTAACATTCCCTGGCTCACAGTGCTGTCTCCAGAACTTGCTCAGCTGATGTTCACTTTATAAAAATAACCGTGGCGCCATGTGTTTTATGAAGTTCATTTTAACCCATTGTCAACAAACCCTTGCGGGCTGTGGCAGAATGAATCCCAGGGATGGGGGAATCAAAATTGTTTCGGGTGAGACGGGGATGAAACAGGAAACAGGGAAAAAAAAATGCTGAAGACAGCCACAAGAGCTGCTTTCATGCTGGGATTTCTGGGGTGGCAGCCAGGAAGGGTCAATGGTGTCATGACCAGCCTGCAATGCAATGCAAACAGAAAACACCACCCTGCTCTGTGGCACTAAGTGTTTTATCCAGGAATAAACACACTGTGACAGAGACAGACCTGTGCTCCCAGAGCCTCTCTTCCCTCTATAGCTGCTGTGTGCAGTGTTTCCTATAAATGCAAACAACCTGCTGAACGCAAATGCAGATGAACCAAAATTTCATGAGGACTTGAGATCTGCTACCCCTAAGGCTTCTTCCCCATCATTCCTGCACTGCGGCTCCAGCCCCGAATACTCAGGGTCTTACTAAAGGAAACAGAATAACAATTGTAAAAACATCTAACTGTTCCCTGGAGACACATAACCTAACCCTTCACAGCTGTCGGAGCGCAGCCTCCAATAATTTCAGTAAAATATCTTTTTCTAGCTCAAACAGCTAAGTATACATGAGTCTTCCCCACGTTCCTTCATCTCCCAGCTTGGAGACCTTCCTCACCTTTCCCTCAACATTTCTGAAGGAGACAGGAGTGCTTATGGTCACCACACTCCTGCCTGATGCTGCCCAGCCTCCCAGGAGAACTGCTTCTTGGGATGACTTCAGGGAAATTCAGCTGCAGATACTATAAACCAGGGCGGAAATTACTAAATAAGAGAGTCATGCGTCCTTCTCAAAGAACAGACAGACTCCTGAATTTACAGAGCCTTGGACAGACTTCGTGTGTGTGTGTTTGTGCATAAGTAGATGAAAGAAATAAGCAGGTGAGTCAAGGTAAATGTATCTTCTTGTAAAGCACTCAGAATAATGCCATTAAATGCCAAAGCACTGTGTTATTTTAGTTTTGCTGGCTCTTTCCCTACTGAGAAATCTTCCAGATCATTTCTGACCTGGGTAATCCACCTTCATCTTACACATGGAAAAGATGCATGAGAGTGCGGGATGAGGGAAGCAGCTGCCTCCATGCCGCTCACACCCCATCCCGGTAGGCTGAGGTCTCCAGCAGTGGTGCAGCATCCCAGCTGGGTCTGCCTGCAGAGATGGGGGCAGCTCATGCATGCACCAGTCCCTCCAGACGCAGCCCGCGTTTGCACCGGTAATTTGGAGTCCCCTGGCATCAGCCAAATACAGTAAGATAGGCAGGTCCCTAGAAGATGATCCTTATGGAAAAGTCCTTCTCTGGAGGCCCTTTCAAGAGGAAGATATCCCCCAAATTATTAATACTCCTGCATTGCTGGAGTGCATCCCCTCTGCAAGATCACCACAACCTGCACAGGCCACGCACCAAAGGGTCACCCCACACTCATGCTTAGTACTTCAGCTGCAGTAAAATATGCTGTCCGGGTGCCAGGACTGATTTTTCTCCTTCACCCACCAGACTGTGCTTGCAGCAGCAAAGTGGGGGTTCACAGCCTCATGCAATGCATCCTCAGGGGTGGGTCTCATTTTGGTGCTTAAAAGACTCCCTATGCGGCCAGGAGAGACCCAGGTTCTTCCAGAGCACAGCAGTCAGGCTCCTGAACTCCCTGCTAGAGATACCCCAAAATACCAAGAAGCACCTTCTCACGCTACGGATCCACTATTTATTATTATGTATATAGCCCACATGCAGAGCACTGGGCCAAATGCAGGATGCTCCCTACCCGTCTGTTTACTCTTGCCTCTGTCTGCAGCCAGCCAAAATACTTCAGACAAACATGCACAACCCCCAGCAGGGAGACACTGGCTCACAGACTGTCCCACGGATGCAGACTCCCAGGATGGCCCCGTAACCCATCCCATGCAAGCAGAAATCCCCTCTTGGGGGCTGGAAGGAGCCTGGGGTGAACAAAACTGCTCCACATCTTTGAAAAGATGATCTGCGGAGCCTGCCTGAACGGGTATTGCCCTCTCTTAGCAGCAATAGCAGGTTTATAATGTGAAAGATTTTACCTTCTTCGGCTTCCAGATCCACCAGTGAAGATACCAACACGCCCATCTCCTGACATTTTTTGCTGTGGGCCTTTGACTTCATATGTTTAGTCAGATTCCCTGAAAAGAAGCAGAAAACATATTTCAGTCAATATGGCTCTTTTTTTCTTTTTTTTTTTTTTTTTTTTTTTTTCATTTTGCAAGCTCTGCAGTAACAAGTTAATAATTTGGCTCTGATCAGGACAAAGGAGACCTCTGACTTTCCCCAAACCACTATTCATAGCAAAATCCCCATGACACAAAGCTATGTCCTCCCTTTCATTCCTTTGCTGCTGCACTGGGGTAGAAGAGGAGGTGCTGGCAGGGTTGTGCAACCTTTCAGGTGTTGTGTAACCTGAAAAAACAGTCGGGGTACACATTTGGGTTTGGGGGCAAGAAAAGTCCTGGACTGCTTTCAGCTGTGATGGTGCAGCAAATAAAAATCGTAGGAAAGCAGGGAAGAGAAACACATCTCAACCTAGCATCACCTCCCACCTCATCCCAGCACACAGGGTCACCTGCCCAGAGGTGAGGAGCTCTTTAGCACCACAGGGCAGACTGGTACTACCGAAAGGAGTGCTCAAGATGCCAGCAACAGGGATAAACCCTACAATCACCCTCTCCCTGCTACTGGGACGGCTCAGTTGCTCTGGCATGCACCGAAGTGCCAGGCAAAAGTTCTCAGCATCCTGGGGCAAGCGGAGTCACAGATACCCTCTGAAGCCCTGTGCACCAGGGTCTGGCAGCACTGAGACAACCTGCTGATGGGGCTTCCTCGGGGTGGGATGGAAAGAGCAGCCCCTGCAAGGGGGACTCTGGGATGTGGAGGCTTGGTTACTGGTCTGAAACAGTGTGATGGGCTAATTCGTGGTCATGCCAGCCTCCCAGGGCACCTCTCTAATTCTAACTCCTAAATTACAGGCAGGTTAATTAGACAGTTGTTAACCCTACTTATATCCAAGGGAATTGCTGAACAAAGGGGAACCTTCATTGAGGGGGAAAAGGTAGGTAGGTAGAACAGAGAGAAAAATAAGGGGTAGGAGAAATAAAGAAAAAAATGTCCCATTTTTCCCTTTCCTCTCCCACACCTCTTTATGGGCTGAGCTGATGATAAGAAACTGGGCCCTTGCTGAAGCTCCACCAAGGGCTGTTTAATTTCCCAGCACAGTCCAGGAGCTGGCTAAGCACTCCAATTCACTGCAGCAATATGATGTGCCATCAGCCTTCCTGTTAGCTAACACGTGAGAGCAGTGCTGAACCTGAGGCTTGTTTTTCTCACCAAAAAAAAAAAAGAAAAAAAATTGAGGAAAAAATGAATTCTCACACTTTATTATAACCTTCAGCTGAGGACTGAGGTCCCTCAGCTGCTTTCCTGCAATCCACAGAGTCCCCTGGTCCCTGAGCTGGGTGGGAGTATAGAGGGCCTCTATCAACCTCTCCTCCTGCTGCTCCGGATAGTATAAATAAATAAGCAACTATTCATTGGAGCAGAGAATTACCCGTGACGCTCTCACATCTCAGAAGAGTGCCATAACCATCTAGCTACCAAGTTAGTTTCACTTTAGTCCATGAATTATTTATTTAGCCCATTTTATACAAAATGGAATAGCTCCAACAGGAAAGACCAAGAGAGACAAAGGCTGACTATATATCCTTGTGTATCTGGCACCCATCTAGGATGTGGATTCAAAGGATATTTAATAATTTAAATGCAGCAAAACAGCTCCAATAAGAGAGATTTATTATTTTTAAACTTCATGCCTAAATACCCTTAGCCCTATGGTTAGGACACTCGGGTATGAGGATGAGGCCAGCTTGGCTCAGGTCCTTGCTTCCAAATCAGACCTCTCTTTCTCCACTTTGGACCACGAGTTTTGTTGTGGACCCAAAGATACCCAGTCAGACAAGACCATGCTCTCATGGACACCTCTGGTTCCAGTGAATCACCATTGTTTTAAAGTGAAAAACTATTTCACTGAAAAGTATCCAATGAGTCCAAACTGTGGCCTCATGGAACTGGAATTTAATTTTGGACCTAACTAGCAAAAAGACAAACTGACTCAGTCTGTTGAAATCAAACCCTGCTGCTGCTGCCTGTCCATCACGGCACATCACATCTTGGATGGCAAAAATGATCCGTCTTTGCTCAGTTACCACAGCAAAATCCCTAAATGGATCCCCTCCAATGATAATAAACACAGAACATAAGCCCAAGTAAATGCCTGGTGTGAGCAGGGGGTTGTTGGTTAACCTATGGCCTGTGGCACCTCGGGAATCCAGCTGTGATCCCCATGGTGGGAAGAGTGGGGAGGGGAGGTCCACCAGCCATTTGGTGCTACTACATCCCCAAAACAAGCTCATAAATTCACTGTGCTACATGCATCTGGCTTTGGCTAAACAGGGAGGGCATAACATTAATTACTTGCGGGAGGCTGCTGAATGCAGTGTTTTGGGCAAGACTGCAGCCACCCCATACTCGAGGGAAGGACTCTGGTTCTCAGAGGCACGCAGCGGCCACCTTGGCCACTTCAGATGTCCCAAGGCTGGTTATACACACAAGTCCTCCCCACTGCCTTAGCTCCAGCGCTGTTCGGAGTGAACACACACTCTGCTGCTGCAGGACCCGGGCAGAGACGGGGAGCCCAGCTGGCTGCTTCGGCAGCCTGCAGCTCTCCGCCCGTCACTTCATTGCACCTCTGCTTTGACTCAGCTCCACCCTGAGCAACCGTTTGGGTTGACAAGCTCTGCCAGAAGCCATCAGTGTCACTTCCTTTTTTATTTTCTTTCACTGGAGGCAACTGTCCTTGTGCAAGGCAACACGATGGCTTCTCCTCTTCCTTCCCCCCGCAGGCTGCCTGCAGAGGCGTGAGCTGGAAGGCATTGCACAGGCAATGCCAAAACTCCCTGTGCAAATGAGTTTATGCAAAATACCAAAGGACCAATTCATAGCACGTGTTGCTTTCTTTCCCTTTCTACTTTTGTCTACTCCTTCATTCTCATTTGGTTAGATAAGGTAATACCCACACACGCTGATGAACAAGATAAGCCTGCAAAGCTCTTGGTGCAAATCCCCCTGGTGCACGGTCTGTCCATGCACAGCACCCTGCATGCACACCAAGAAGAAATTCCAACAAAACAGGGATGCTGCTGTCCTCTTAGGGAAGGGCAACTCAGCAGGCCAGATTCTCATCTGACCTAAGTTTCCATCATTTTATGGAAGTTAAAAGCTCGAGGCTTACTTACACGAGCTGAGAAGCTGATTTACCATCTTGGGAGCAATTTGGAGGACAATGATATTTATCTTATCAGGGTTCTTCTTACAGTTTGTGGTTTTAGACCCCTTAATTAATGCTGGCAGGATTAAATGCTAAAGTCCTTTGGCAAATTTCCAGTAAAATCAACACCACTTTGCCTAAATAAAAGCTGGATATGAATCCTACAAGGAAGGACTCACAGCTACTTGTTGCCTTACAGAGTTCTGGCCCCCAACTTAAAAAAAAAAAAAACAAGAAAACCCACATAGCATTGCTTCCTTGGAAACAGTGGAAAAAAACATATTTGAAGGAGCAAGAGAGAAACTAGCAGGCGGGGAAGCTGGATTTAAATAGCAAAACAGCTATATTGAATCCTAAGCAGGTAAGTCGTCCTCGCTGCAGATTGTTTACCAAAAAGTTCCCAGATTTGAAATAGACTGGCTATATTTAAAGAAATTCAGGAATCAGTGGAAATTGTGACCCTACCCCAATTATTGCTGCATTGGAGGAGCACATGCAGTATCAGCACAGCTCTCATTATGCCTGCTTATAACTATGTATTACTGGCTGCTTAAGCTCTTCTGATGTTGTGAGGTCTTATTCTGGACTTAAAGCAGCTTAAATACTTGTGTTGTTTTGAGAAAGCTAAAACTCTGGTGTTCCAAAAGCACTTAAAGCAGCTTAATAGGGACTAGAAGTGATTTCTCAGTTAAATTTAAAGAGGGAAATTAATTTTTCAGAATATCCATTATCATATTTTAAAGGTGGTGGAGTTAAAGTAAAACGTAGGGGACAGAAATTCTTCCAGGAAAAATTATCCTGTCTGTATCGGGAATACACCATGCTATTTCTCCTATTAAACATGAGACATTTAACAACAACAACAAAAACCCAACAAATGACCAACTGCATTATCTCAGTGTCCAAGGCGACATTGTGATACAAACATTCACAGCTTTCCAGGACTTAAGTATTTTCATATTCCTCTTTTAAAATAATATGCAAGGGGAGCAACAGCTCCTCTGCAACTAGCAGACTCCCGTTTTGCTGTGAGATGCACTCGCCCACAGAGAACCAGCCACAGGCCAATACTCTTCGTCCCAGGTAAACCCTTGAAATAGGTTTTATGTATGACTTAAATAATGCACAGGTCTTGATTTTGGTCTCAGCATGGAGGTAATGACCCCAAGTGAGACTCTATGAGAAGGAAAGCTTTAATTTATTGGGGAAAAGATTTCAATTTTTAAAATTTGTTTTATTATCTTTTATACTTATTGACTTAAAGATTAAAGGAGAGAATTTGAACATCTAGCCTGCCGGCCTGTATTGATACAGGCTATAAAATATTAGCCATCTTCTGGATCAAGCCTATCAGCTTGTGTTAGCCAAAAAATAATCTTCCAGAAAGTTACCCGGGCTGGATTTGCAGATTTCAAAATACAGAAAATTAGCATATTTCTCATTGAGACTTGTGCTGAGATTTAATGGCTGCACTGTTTAAAAAAATAACAGCTAATATTTCACTTGAATTTGCCAGTCTTTTACTTCCAGCCCTCATTCCTTTTTTTTTACCTTTCCCATGTAAGTTAAAGAGCCCTTTTGCTTACAGTGTTTCATCTCCTGTCTGGACCACTGGGTCATTTTCTGTTCCCAGCGACACGTCTCACGTCACATTGCATAAGGGAGCAAGCAGCAAATTCTTGAGGATAACTCTGTCCTCATCCCATCAGAGGTTTCTGACATCCTGAGGAGCAGGGGAACCAAAGCCTCCTCCCAGCAGTGGCTCCACAGGGATGCTCAGACCCTTTCCCTCTTCCCAGCCGCTAAGGAAGGGCTCCAGTACACACAGGGTGCAGGGACATTTTGCAAATCTGTATATCAATCTGCTCTGCTATAACAGCAGTTAATTCTCTCGGAGCTTTCCGCCAGTTGGACCTGCTCTGTAGTTTCCAGAGGAGGCTTAGCAGAGCGCTGAGTCTGCTAGAGCAGTAATAATAATAAACTGTGCAGCCATAACCTTGCCTGTAAGGGCTGAGGGGGTAATGCATTTAATATATTAACATGTTCAATAACCTCAGTGCCTGTCATGTGCTGATTTAAGGAACTGCAAACTAATTTATTAAAGGAAGACTATGGCTGAGGACATGAAGAAGTCTGCTGTCTGGAAACTGTGGGTGGACTAGACTATCAAATGGATATCTTCAGCCAACAGGCACTGATGTCCTTTACACAAGCACCTTTTAAATTAATGTGAAGCTCCTTGTCCCTTCTGACCTCCAAGCAAAGGCAGCGGCATCGACACAGCGAGCTGCTCCATACACTTTGTCCAGAAATTTTAAGAAATCTTAAGTAATCAGGACGTGAGAGCCTGATGTGAGTCTGAATGAGAACAGAAAATAGCTGTGGAAAAGGATAATGTCTGCACAGGAGGGGAATTAATGTGCCAACACTGACCCACATCCCCAAGTCACCCAAGAGAAGAAGTGAAGAAAGGGGCTGCGCTTCCCTTGAGGGTCTGGAGATGAGTGACAAGGGAAGGCTGGCAGTTCCTGTGTCCCCTCTGGGAAGGTGGTTAAGGAAAAAGCTCTCCCTGACCTTCCTGAAAGGGAAAATTGTTAGACTGCAACTTTTTCTTCATTTCCTTCCTGGTAAGAAAACAATGAAGAAGTTGCTTAACTTCTTTTAGACAACCTCTTGGAGTCCACAGTAACAAACCTCTTAGGAGAGCGCTACTACAGTGGAGTTAGAGACACCTCATTAAAGAGGCACGTTTATATCTGGACCAGAAACGTAAAATCAAATAAATCTTTACAAACCAAATTTCCAAGACTGCTGTTTCCATCAGCTAAGAGAGCACACAAAAATCTCATGGATTTGTTTTAAAATAATAATAAAAAAATTTCCCTGCAGTTCTGTAACCCAAAGGAACAGCTTTGCTTACAGTGACAGAAATGCACAAAAAGCAGACAAGCAGCATAATTAGTGAAAAGGGGAAAATATTTAAAGCTCTTTCTTTTGCAAAAGTTTTCCCAGTTCTTGGAACACAGATATGGATTTTCCGGGGTGGGCGGGGGGAGAGGTACATTTTAACCAGATAAAGATCCTCATTAAAAATAATAATAAAAAAAATGTTTAACTGCTTCCAGCCTACTTGAGAGTTTAGAGCATTAGATCATGCTGGAGAGATCTACCACAGCCAAAATGAAGACAGCTCCACAGATATCCCCCTTGAGTTTACGCTGAAGGCTAAAATTAACTTTGGAAAGCTGTTTTCTAAAAGAGCTTCAACTCAGCTTATGTTTTTGCAAGTGCAGTCCAGTAGCAAGAGCTCCAGCTTCTCCATTCTGCAATTAACTGTGGTTGCAAAACTGCACACCAGGAATGAGGATCCTGATGAATCAGGGCACAAACAAACTTATTCTAGACATTTGCAAACTAAGCTGTGAAACATCCAGTTCTGCAAACCTCCTGCACCTCTGGTTCGCACTCCATCACCAACAGCAATGATTCTGTAACTGGACTTTAACTGATGATTTTATCAGAACACAAGGCTGATCTTTTTCTCACTCTCCAGTAACTCTTCCAAAGGTCCTTGTGTATCCATCAGCAAAGCAAACAGCTTTTACCCAAGTGCTGCAAAATTATGTGGAATATAAACATGCCCACAGGAAACAGCCAGGGCTCTGACTGTCACCCGCTTCCAGCAAAGACCCATTTTCATGCAATTCCAAGTTACCATCATGCAACTATTTGTCCTGAAATTGCTGATCCGGGGAAGTTCTGCCCCCTTATGCATCCATAGGCAATTGGATAGTTTTGTATTCAAACCCCAACACTGGGGTTTTTTTTCTGAAGGAAGCATTTCCATGCTGCCTTCCTCATGCAAATTTCCTGCAAAGCTAAAGAAGGCAAGTCCCTTGGAGGCAAGTGTCTATTTGCAATGTGCAATCGGCACAGCCAGTGCTGACAGTTTGTGTGCTTCAAGGGAGTAGAGATGAAGAGCAAAGCAGCTAGAGAGATGGTGAAAAGGATGGTTTGATCACAGCATCCTGAATAAAAGCCTAACAGAAGCATGGTGGAAAGCAAGGTGAAGTGACGGAAAAGGCTGAATGGATTCACCTCTCAAAGGAAAATCTCAGAACGAAGTGACAAAAGCAAGAGGGAAAGAGAAAGAAAATTAATCAGAAATAGCTCCAGGCTGGGAGGGAGAGAAAGAACCGTCACTCGGATCTGCTGCATGTGTCTGACGAGAATTTGGCCTCAAATTCAGTATCACTTCCCCATGCTCCCATACGCCTAGTGATTACCAACACGTTGTTACCCATAAATCGCCCACCAGCTTTACCAACAAAGCCATCAGCTCCAGGCACTGCCCACCCTGAATCACCCGATGTCTGGGTCACTTGTCTAGCACAGACATGCCCTCCATCGGCACTACTGGGTAAGCACGTGTGCCACGGTCCACGCAGCACCCAGTGCCTCCTTCCCACAGCCGTTCTGTGCCACCTCCTTGGGTAGGACTGTTTCTTGGGGGCTGATGCTCTTCTTGAGTAATTAACTCTCCCAGCTGTGTCATCTTCTGAGATGTGTAATGATGGAGCTACAGACAACAGTCATTTTATATCTATGTCAGACTATAATCAAGAACTGAACTCAACATCTTTATTGCAAGACTTGCTGCAACCAAAGATGGAGGGGAGATTTGTCAAACCCATGGTGCCAGACTCTTATGAGAAGTTAAAGGGACCTGGGCACCTCTGGCACTTTTGAGAACTTTACCCACAGTCTCTTGGAAGAGACTTTTTTTTTGCATGTGGTTTTACATGTTCCTGATAGAGTTCACCCACACACTCCCTGAGGCAATGATGAAGGTTGCTTGCAAAGAGTATCTGGTGGTAGTGAGATTGTGGATCATTAATGACTAGATGTCCTGGAATGGAGGTCTTTAGAGAAAAAGTCTATTGATATGATACAGAAAATGTCGAAGCTACATGCAACTGCCAAGGATGAAAATGTGCAGCGCAAACAGATCTTGAGAGCACTAGCATAAAAAGCCACCCAAAGACTGTCTCCAGGCGCTCACTCAGGGATGTCTGCCTGTACCCAGGAGCTCCTGCTCTCATTCTGGGGTGGTTTTGTTTAAAAATCCCTGGCAGCGAAGCTGTATTTCAGGATCATTCCCTTTAAGAAGCACAAATAGGATGGCGCAGATGCTCTGCTGCAGGCTGGCACATGCAGCCAGTGCTCTCCACCGCGACACGCATCAGGTGAACGCAGGACTGGTCCTCTTCGGAAAACTTCAGCCAATTTAAGACTCCCTCATCCCCCTCCCTCCGACTCCTGGAGTTTTCCAGACCCTGGGAAGGCTTTCCTTTCCCCTTCACCAGCGCCCCCAAGAAGGCTTGTAAGTCAATATACTAAGCAGAGGAGCTAGGAGCTGACTGTCTCTTACCTTTGGTTTTAAAAGCAAAGTTACAGTACTTGCAGACATATGGCCTGACGTCTGTGTGCGTGCGAATGTGTTTCTTCAGCATGCTGGGTTTCTTGCAGCGAATTCCACACTCCTCACATACATACTTCCCTCTTCCACGGCCTCGCACATACACATACTCTTCGTTTGATTTGTACCTATGAGCAACAGGTGTCATGATAAAAAAAAAAAAAAAAAAAAAGAAGATTCCCACCTCAAAAGTAGTCACAACTTTCCTGGATTAATTCAGCATGTTATTGACACCACCGGTCTCGTTTACCATTTGCTAGCTCCGGGTAATTAGGCTAAATTCAAAATATCTTCAAAAGCTTTTGCCCAGATGCCTACTTCCTCTTCTGGAATATGTTCTTACATCCTACACCTGCTTGTCTGTACAGACAAATAGCCCAAAGTCTGAGATAAGTCACAGGGTCACACAAATGCCCTGATTTTCCCCATCCTCAAACAAAAACTGAGGCACTCATGACAGTCTGAATAAGATATGTCACAGTCCAGCCTGGCTGCCTGAATCATCTCTCTCTCAGTCTGTGCTGTGTTTTAAAATATGCACAGTCTGTTGCTGTACTATGCAAAGTACTGAGAAAATACATCCTAGCTAAACCTCTTGTGATACAACCTTTCCCACCCATTGCAACAGTAAAAGCCATCTGAGAAGACTCTGATGCCATACTGCAAGTTGTGGTCCCTGCACAGACTCTTGCTAGAATGAGACACCCAGAATGGACACAAAGAGAAGAAAACATCCATTTTTAAAATACGTTGTGCTAACACTAAATGTAAACACCACAGACTCCAGGCTTTTTTATCTTTGGCACAATGTCATGACTTAGGTTTACCCAAGAGAATGACATTGGTCATCCTTCCTTCACATTGTATATTAATTTATTTTCTGTCCACGCATTAGTGCATAGGGAAGGCTACATGATGGGGGTTTGAAAAATATTTGTGAGACTGAGACAAATCATTTAGCCTCCTGTCATTTAGCAAATGGAGTCTGTAATTTCCTGTACTTGCAGCACAAGAAGAATAAGGTAACATGAAATTGGTCCCCTCGGGTTTTTAAGAGGCCAAATTTTTGAAGCGTGGTACTTCTTGCAACTCATTTTTCTATCCAGTATGAATTATGTCTGGTCTTCAGAAATCTCCAAACATCCACCTTTGAAAATCAGGCCTTCTAAAGCATCTTAATAGGGGATCCAAAGACACACAGCACCATTAGTCACCTTTTAGTATCTTCCCAATAAAGCCTATTCCAAACCAGAATGGTGAGAAAACAGCAGCCAGACTGAATAGAAACTGAATAGAAACAGCAGCACTAGGAATATCTTAAGCACTTATTTAAGCGAAGATATAGTAAGTCCTAAAAAAACTATGTACTTATAATGCAGAAAAAAAAGATCATTTAAAACTGAGTAAAAAATACACAAAGATCATGAATCCAGCCCTCAACTGACAGAATGATAATGACATGGTCTGCACAGGATGCATCCAAGAAAATGCATCCCCGTTACCCACATGTGTGTATTTAAAAGCAGGTAAGTCACACTGCATGAACCCCTTCATCTCCCACCCAGCCAGAACGCACGTGGCCTTGGCTCCATTTTGTTTCATTCACTTAGGAAGTGTACAGGCAATTTCAGTTCCACATGGGTGTTTGGGGGATCTAATATACATGAAATTCAGAATAATCCTCCTGGGTGCCACCTGGTAGATGTGAGTTCTGGACTAAACCCTTCCTCTCCTGCCTAGTCCTGGTCTCTCCCCCTCAAGGTCTTATCTGTAAGAAGCAAGCTGAGCCACTCCTTTTCTTCATAGGAGAGATGTGAGCAGATGCTTAAAAGATGATGAGTTGCTTATGCATTAAGGTGATGAGGTCACAGACCTCCTATGCAGGTTCAGACACAGACTAGAGAAGAAAAATGGGTGTCTAGATAGCCTCAGTCTAGCCTGAAATACCAGTAGCAGCACCAGCATAACTAGGTCTCAGTGTCCAACAGCTATATGTGGGGGAGCAGCTTGTATTTCTGTCCTTCAGCATCATCAGAAGTTCTCCAGACCATAACCAGGATCATCTGGTAGCCCAGATACTTTATTCTATCTCCTGTAACTGAAGCCACAGCAATGCCATCTACATTGTGCCTTTCTCCCCACCAAAAAAAAACCAACACCAAAACCCCTTCATCACAAGGTTCTCATTATTTGGCCAGAGGGGACTGAGCTGGTGCCTGAAGAGCACACACTGACTGCCAGCCTCCATCCCAGTATGTCCAGCTATCTCTATTTAACTGTACAGATACCAGGCTACGTATAATTAATTGTTAGGGATGGCCAATGTCCCTTCTTCATTCAGTCAGTGACTTAACACTAAAGCAGCAAAAGCAGCAAAAGGAACCCAGGAATCCTGATTTCTATTCTGTTCAAATTTGTATTTGAGGCTTCCTTCTTGCCCTCCTTTCATTCTGTCATTATGCTGGTAATCACCTTGTCATTTAAAAAAATGAAATTGCTCCTTTATCAGCCTTGTACTTGCACTACCCTTAATTACACTCTCACATGGAAATCTCTGAGCAAGTTCTTTGTGTCCAATAGTCCCTTCGTCAGCCTCATTAAAGCTATCGGGGCTGGCTTTTCCTGGATAAAAAGGGACACGTGATTTAATCTGAAATTAGACATTGCCGTTTATCTGACACTCTGTGAGACTGAGCCATCCTTCAACACAGATATTTTTCTACAGCTCCCTGATACAACGTGTAAAACACACAGGGAGAGGAGAGAAACAGAAAAAGAAAGGTAGCCTACAGAAATACCAAACCAAACAAGAAGAAGAAAGCAAGGGAAGTGATACTGCCACAACACAGAAAGGGCTGCTGCAAATGCCATCTGTCTACATCGAAGGCTATAATATGTTTATGGAGATAATTACTTCAATATGACGCTGGTTTCTATGTGGATCTAACACGCTCATATAATTTGCATCAGAAAGACAAATCAGAAAGACTTCACGTGAAGATTTACCCTGGACAAAGGATCTTCCTGCTCCGTAACATTTGCTGTAACCAGATCCCTCTAATATCCACAGTTGGAGTTTGTGTCAGCAAATCTGGCCTTCTCTTCCAGAGCACTGTGGAATTCATAATCCTGTAGTTAGCAACTTACACCTCCTACAGTGTCACAGCTCCCATCTAATACTGAGATGATTTGAAACCCAGGAGGCTAACTGGCCATAATGAGCTCAGAGACTAATTTAGGAAATAGTTCTTTCAAACAGACAGACGAAAAGATAAAAATTCAGTTATTTATTTGATGCATTTTTTGAAAGGTTATTTGCTGTGTTCTGCTAGCAAATACACATCTGCTGAATTTTGTGCAACCACTACAAACACTTTTCAGAGCAAGAGGAACTGGCACAGCCATGGCAGCATCGGTGCTCCCGTAGACAGTACCAGATTCAGAGACTTGATGGCCCCAGAACAGGCCATCACTGTCAGGAGTCACAAGAAACCCAACAATGGGAAAACATGAACCTGGAGAAAGCTTTGTCTCAGCTCCTTCCCTTAAATTTAGTTGAAACCTAAAACCATGAAGCTTTTATTCCTTTGCAGGCTTTAGGAGGCTTAGTTCTTAGTATTTGCAGTTACAAATATCTGACTGTCCTTTTTAGCCACAGACACTTCTTTTTTTCTTTTTTTTTTTCTCAGTGCTGTGAGACACATCCAAAATCCTCATGTGGCTCAAAACCACACGATAAAACCTTGGAGAGCAGAGGGGGAAGGAAGTTTGGTGGTTCACAGGCAGGAAGGGAGAGCAGGTTTCTGGGGGACTCATTGCTTCACTATGAGACACAGTTGCGATGAATCACTCCATCTCTCCCCCTTTCTACAACTGCCAGGAATTTACCTTGCCCTGCAAAGTCTTTGCCAATGTGACCTTGCTGGTCACAGCCTGAGTACAGCAGCTGCACTTACCTTATTTGCAAGTCACAGGTAGGCAGCCTGATTTTGTGAATTTCCAGAATTTGAAGCTTGATAATGTATTACAGTAAAGAACACCCCTCTTCTTTCATTTTGCAGCAACTGAACAAGTATTTCCTCGACTGGTTTTGACATTTGTTAAACTCACTTGTTTGCTTTTTGGATTTCTGGTACATAGTAACAGGAATCAGATATCTGATCCCCTTCCTGAGCCGCTGCTTTAAGTTCACAGTCAAGTGAACCGAGTAGCTCCGGTTGTTGTTTTCGGTCTAAGTCTTCTGGTTTTACTGATGGCCCATTTTCTCTGTCATCAGGCTGCCCACTCATCTGGCTTGGTTAAATCCTTCGCAAGTTCCTGACAGTCTGCCTTTGTATTAACTAATCTAATGCCACCTGAAAAATTTGCCAGATCGCTAATATATGTGTAACTATTATAATGTCACTAATTACTAGTAAGTTTATTGCTTTTCTCGCAGCTCCCCACTAGATGATTAGACCACTTCTTCCATGGTGACACCTGCAATACCCACTCTGAAACTGCATGTGCAGCAGAAGTCCTTAGCCTTACCCATTGCGTACCCTAGGGAAACACAGGGTGCGAGACCCTACAAGACTGCAGCCTATGTTATGTTAAGGATCACCACACACAGAGGTGTGTCCTTAAGCCCAGACAGTTAACTATGAATCTCCCTTAACTCAAACCAAGCAAAAGCAGAACAAACAGAAGGATTTCTTTACAAAATCCAGACCAGACAATGTCATTTCCAGGTTTATAAAAGCATCACAAAACCTTCTAGTATCCCAATTTACCAGACAGGGATATTGCACCAAGACAAACAACAAACTTCCGAAGAATGATACAGCAAGACAGAGAAAGAGCTGGGTATGGATATGAGAGGACCTGGCACAGAAATCCCCTCTTCCCTGTCTGAAGTAATGGATCTTCTGCAAACAGCACTTGCCAATCTCCAGTGAAACTGCAGCAGACAAGAGTCTGAGCCGAATGAGACCCCAGGACCCAGACTGGACATACGCAAGAAGCCTGGTATGATGGTGTTACTATGAACATCATCTTGCCCTTGAATTAGGTATCAGCAGCTCAAATAAGATTTCACACTAGAAGAATTACACTACCCTATCCAAGATGACCAGCTCACAGGCAGCAAACCTAGGGCTCACTGTGCTTTGTAAAATATTGGAGCAGGGACTATCTTCTGCCACAGGTACAACACAGTGCCTGAAGCAATAGGACCCTCATTTTGAGTGCACTCTAATTCAGCTGACAAATCAGGATCGATCCAAAGATAAGCAGCTGGCTTGGAGTTGTGGGGAATCTCACAGAGGCTGAGGGGTATTAAATCTTCCCTTAATCAGCAAGACATGCTGCTGGCATGGGAAGAGTGGCTGGGCAGCCACTGCTCCCATCCCCACGTGCTGCAATGTCTCCACTGCATGGGGCTCTTTGCCGATCCAGAGGAGATGGATGGATGTGCCTTATCAAGAGTCCTCCCTCGTACAGAATCATAGAATCACTTAGGTTGGAAAAGACGAACTATGATTGATAGTGGACAGCAGATTAAAATATTACAAACACAGCTCCCTCTCAGGACTGCTGCTGGGATCAGCTTCCTCACGCATTTCAGGTCCATGGCTGCTTGTGGCTGCAGGATGGAAAGGCAAAGCAGAGAGACACCACAGCAAACTTGCCAACCACAGACACTTGGTGTCTGATTTGAAAACCTGCAGCTTTGCTTATGTCTCTTCCGCACAAGGAGCAACAAGAAACACATGGAAAAACAGCACATCTCATCCCTGAGTTTCTGTGGGCATTCCAAGTTTATTCACAGAATCATAGAATCATTTAGGTTGGAAAAGACCTTTAAGATCATTGAGTCCAGCCATAAACCTAGCACTGCCACGTTGACTACTAAACCATGTCCCTGAGTGCCACATCTACATATCGTTGAAATACAACCAGGGATGGTGACTCAACCACTTCCCTGGGCAGCCTGTTCCAGTGCTTGACAGCCCTTTCGGTGAAGAAATTTTTCCTAATACCCAATGTAAACCTCCCCTGGCGCAACTTGAGGCCGTCTCCTCTCATCCTATCACTTGTTACTTGGGAGAAGAGACCAACACCCACCTCACTACAACTTCTTTCCAGGTAGTTGTAAAGTGTGATAAAGTCTCCCCTCAGCCTCCTTTTCTCCAGGCTAAACAACCTCAGCTCCCTCAGCCGATCCTCACAGGACTTGTTCTCCAGACCCTTCACCAGCTTCGTTGCCCTTCTCTGGACACACTCCAGCACCTCCATGTCTTTCCTGTAGCGAGGGGCTCAAAACTGAACACAGTATTCGAGGTGCGGCCTCACCAGTGCTGAGTACAGGGGGACAATCCCTTCCCTGTTCCTGCTGGCCACACTATTTCTGATAGAAGCCAGGATGCTACTGGCCTTCTTGGCCACCTGGGCACACTGCCGGCTCATATTCAGCCGGCTGTTGACCAACACCCCCAGGTCCTTTTCTGCTGGGCAGCCTTCCAGCCACTCTCCCCAAGCCTGTAGCGCTGCATGGGGTTGTTGTGACCCAAGTGCAGGACCTGGCACTGAGCCTTGTTGAACCTCATACAACTGGCCTGGGCCCATCAATCCAGCCTGTCCAGATCCCTCTGCAGAGCCTTCCTACCCTCAAGCAGATCAACACTCCTGCCCAGCTTGGTGTCATCTGCAAACTTACTGAGGGTGCACTCGATCCCCTCATCCAGATCACTGATAAAGATATTAAAGAGAACTGGCCCCAATACTGAGCCCTGGGGAACACCACCTGTGACTGGCCGCCAACTGGATTTAACTCCATTCTCCACCACTCTTTGGCCCCAGCCATCCAGCCTGTTTTTTACCCAGTGAAGAGTACGCCCATCCAAGCCATGAGCAGCCAGTTTCGCCAGGAGAATGCTGTGGGAAACGGCGTCAAAGGCTTTACTAAAGCTGTTGTCTAGGTAGACAACATCCACAGCCTTCCCCTCATCCACTAAGCAGATCGCCTTGTCATAGAAGGACATCAGGTTGGTCAAGCAGGACCTGCCTTTCACAAACTCATGCTGACTGGGCCTGATCAGCGGGTTGTCCTGTACGTGCCATGCGATGGCACTCAGGATGATCTGCTCCATAGCCTTCCCCGGCACCGAGGTCAGGCTGACGGGCCTGCAGCTCCCCGGATCCTCCTTCTGGCCCTTCTTGCAGATGGGTGTCACATTTGCTAACCTCCAGTCAACCGGGACCTCCCTGGTTAGTCAGGACTGCTGATAAATGATGGAGAGTGGATCAGTGAGCTCTTCTGCCAGCTCCCTCAGTACCCTTGGGTGGATCCCATCCAGCCCCAGAGACCTGTGTGTGTGTCTAAGCGGTGTAGCAGGTCACTAACCAATTCCCCTTGGATTATGGGGGCTTCATTCTGCTTCTCATCCCTGTTTTCCAGCGCAGGGGGCTGGGTACCCTGAGAACAACTGGTCTTACTATTAAAGACTGAAGCAAAGAAGGCATTAAGTACCTCAGCCTTTTCCTCATCCTTTGTCACTATGTTACCCCCCACATCCCATAAAGGACAGAGAATCTCCTTAGCCCTCCTTTTGTTGCTAATGTATTTATAGAAACATTTTTATTGTCTTTTACCACAGTAGCCAAAGACAATAGTCTAGTTGGACTTAGGCCCTTCTAATTTTCTCCCTCATGACATTCTTTTAGTCCTCCTGAGTTGCCTGCCCCTTCTCATTTTTTTCCTGAATTCCAGCGAAAGCTCTCTGTTCAACCAGGCTGGTCTTCTTCCCCAGTGGCTCATCTTTTGGCACATGGGGACAGCCTGCTCCCGCGCCTTTAAGATTTCCTTCTTGAACAATGTCCAGCCTTCCTGGACTCCTTTGCCCTTCAGGACTGCCTCCCAAGGGACTCTGTCAACCAGTCTCCTAAACAGGCCAAAGTCTGCCCTCTGGAAGTCCAAGGTAGCAGTTCTGCTGACCCCCCTCCTTACTTCTCCAAGAATCGAAAACTCTATCCATGATGGCATATGATCATATATTCATATATATGGAGGAAAGAAGTAAAGTATAAACAGCCACATGCTCCTTTGAGAAAAGGTGACACCTGATGGCTTCTATAACTTGTATTTTTAAAATAAAGTGAGATGTGGGTATGTGATTGGTTTATGAAGAGCAAGGATTGGCAAGAGACAGTACGGACTGGCAGGTAAAGCAATAGACGAGGATGGAGGAGACAGGAGCAAAATGAGACACTTTCAGATGCAGAACAGGGTACCTAGACTGGCTAAGAGTCATCACCATCTCCAGCTACTGCAAGTCTATAAAAGGAAACGCAGCTGGTACTCAGCTATGAATTTCCCATATTTTGGGATAAACCTTTCCAACCCAGCAGACATAGGCTAAATTCACACTGTTACTGGATACTAACACTAAAGGAGGAAAACTTACAGATTTACTCATGCTATCATCCACATTAACTAACTAAATATAATTAAAAGTGTTACTCAGATTTTCAGGGCCAGGTCCCAGGTGTGATTCAGGTCTTTACAGAGAAGTACACACTAGATCAAGCAAACCAAAGCCAGGATTTACTGCTTTCCCTTCCTGGACCACTTGCAGTTGGGACTAACAACTGCAGAAGCATCCCCTGGACTATGAAAGTCACCCTGATGAGATTATGAGCCCACCTGTACGGAAATAGGCATGGTGCAAATAAACATGGTTGCGGGCTTCTCCTGTCCATCCTCCCCAGCCCTGTCACACTGAGAGAGGACATCAATGGGGCTTGGGGGAACCTGCTGAAAAGTGAAGGACTTGTCAGGAGGGCAGGAGCAAGGAGACATTCCTCAATTTTTTCAAGTGTTCTGGACAAAGCCTTGGCAGTGTGACAGCCCACCAGCATTGGCACCAAAGAGCAGATCTTGCCATGCTTTCCCATTGAAACATCACTTTATTACATCTCTGCATAAAGTGAGCAGGATCACATTCTGTCACGGGTAGTTGTGGGGCAGTGCCTTAAAACTCACTTGTATTTTTTTTTTTTTTTCTAACATAGAGATGACAATGAGAATCATCTCTAAAATGAAGTCCTTTGTGAAGATGCCATGTGAAGCTCAGAAGAGGAACTTTTGTTCCAAGCCCAGAGCTGCTTTCCAGGCCCTAGGCTCTATAAAACTTCTATCATGACCAAGCAATGAATACTGGTAGAAATACATAGGTCAGTAACTCATTTTTGTAGATTTAATTTTACTACATAAAGTGAGAAGCTTTTAACAAACACACTTTCGTGATCTTCTATGTGTTACCAGTTCTGGACTTGCTGACATTTTGTATTTATGTCTCATCCACGTACAGAGCAGCACACCAACTATTTGTCACTTATCAGGAAGCATCTTTATGAAATAGTTGGAAAGCATTGAAGAAGAATGCATTATTTGCAGATGGAAACCCCATTTGCCTACGTCAGGAGAGGCACCAGTCAAGGATATCATGTTGCTGTTTTTAAAATCTACCAGAATTGACTACTCTTGCTTAGAGAACTGAACAGGTAAAGTTACATGAGCACCAAATATTGTTATTTTTATATCAAGTCATATCAAAAACAGATCATACTTTTTCAGAGAAACCCTTTAAAGCATTTTGCACAGGAACGTTTTTAGCCTCACCAAAGTGCAGAACGTCAAAGGGGAAGATGTTGCTTATGATCATTCAGTCTGTTTAGGTAAAAAGAGGTGATGATCAAAGAACCATCAGGTTTCTTGCATGTAAACCCACTCTGTGCTGTGTGCCATGAGGTTAGCCATCAACTGGAGGACAGGCACACCATTCATACAGTCACTAGCGCACGTAAAGCGCAGGACAGCATGTGTGCTTGCATGGAAACCAGTACTCTTTGGCACCACTGGTGCCCCACAGAGCAAAACATCCCCTTGGTTTGCAAGCAATGCTGATCTCCACAACTGTGAAACGCAAATCAATTCAGCAAGAAACTCTAAAGGCAACTTCAGGAATAAATATATCCTGCTCATTTCCTCTCTGCGGGAATGTAAGCATAGATAGAAGGAGGAGGAATGTTATGGCACTGCAAAAAAAAAAAAAGATCATACAGGACAGCTCAGGCCTAAGTTACCCTTTCTGCTTTTTATAATATCCCTGGTGGGTCCTCACAGCTCAGATTTTACCTAAGGCAATTTTCCACATTTCTTTGAATGGGAAACAATAAAGTGGGTGTATCCCCACAGTGTGCTCCTTGTGATCACAGCTCTGTCAGCACGACCTCAGTGGTACTGGGGCTGCATGGGACACGTCAGCTGCTTCAGAAGTGATGCTAGCACCACGGGTGGTCAAGGCACTGTTCAAAAGCAAATCAGTGATTCTCCAGCCTGCCTACAAAAAATGAACACTGGCAGAGCCCATGTATCATTGAAAAAAAGCCACCAGAGTTGATTCCTATAGCACTGCCCTGTGACAAGGCAGCTAGACCACCAGAACATGGGGAGGTCGGTGTAGAAACACCAAGTCAAAGGAAATCTCTCTCGATGTGATCACATCTGGGACACTGTGTCCAGGTTTTTGCATTTCAGAATTTGAATGGTGCCAGCAAACCAGATAAAATGGGAGTGAAACAACATCTCTGGTGAAGGGAATGGATGCAAAGATGAATTTGGGAGGAAAGTATACAAAAAGTGAATGATTCAAACTCATACTGAACCATAGACAGTAAAAGGTCTAGGGACAGGCTAATGATCTGGAAAAGATGTACGTGATGGTCAGGATGGAGAGACATTTATTATTGACAGCTATCCCAAGAACTACAAAGCGAAACCAAAAAGTGGAAAATTTAAGATAAATATGAATATAGATAGGCAATGTCTTTAAGTAGGTTTACCCTGCACAATACTGTGGCATGGATTTAAGCAGTATAACACCTCCTGCAGGTTCAGCCTTTAAAGCACCTTTCACTGGATACAGCTTCTTGCTGTAAATTCACTGGAAGAGCTGACAAAAATGTTGACACCTCTGTAACACACACAGAGTGGTCTCCAGAGGTAGACAAACAGCCAGAGTGAAAGCAATACAGAAAATATGCATAAAAAACCCAAATCCACACAAGAACCTTTTACTAACATAAAAACACAAGCCAGAGAATGACTTTTAATGGCATTTCTCCATCAGCAAAAGCAAATCCTTTTGCCAGTAGAGCCTATTTTGATTGAAGAAGTGCTGTGGGCTACAGAGACAAGAGGATCTGTGACTGCATGAGCTGATCTGCACCAGAAGGAATGCTCCACCAACAGCTGTACCTGATCCCTGATCCTGAAGCTGGTCCTTGAGCAGTGTGGTATGTCCAAGACAGACCACGGGACTTCCTTCAATTAAATTAATCCAACACAGAGCAAGCACAATACCAGCAAACATTGTATATGGATGTAACACTGCAAAACTAGTGCAGTTTTGTATTATTTCTCCGAATGTTATGCTTGAGTGAAAGCTTGATTCAATTTTGGGTTGTGGCATCAGACCTCTTCTAGTCTATTAGAAGTAAAATTACAGTTATACTCATCATGGCTCTATCTGCTGTTATACAACTCCATCCTTTCTACTCTTTAATCATTTAATTGTCATTGCAAACCACTACAAAAACACATCTATTTCAGAAAAAAATCAATGTAAATAGTACTACGCTGCTTTATACAAGCTGAAAACCTGGGTTTGATTACTAAAATGCAATTAGAGATTAAACCAGACTAAAAAAATGAAAGTACATTCACTGCAATGTGCATTGTCCCTGCCAGGTGGTCAGCTTTAGCCACCTAAGCATGAAGAAATGTGGAATTATATTGTGTGTACCGGCTAATTAGTCCCTTCTGGGCTTCCCTTCCATTAAATCCAATTGCAAGAGCAGAGAGGTAATGCAAAAACTTCCACAGTCTCTCACTTCTTGTTTAATGATTGGGCCATGTGTCCCTATCCTCAGAAGATGCCACGCAAAAGTCAAACAGTTATTGCCGAGCACATGCAATGTAAATACCTCATCCTACCACCACAGTGGCATAAACAGGAAAGAAAAAAGAAAGTAATTAGCTGCTTCAGTGTTTTGCAATGACAGGGACATGATGGCAGCACCACAAAACAACACGTCTGCCTTCCACCTCTACGTGCCCATTTCCAAAGATTTCTCTATATGTTATTAGAATAAATTAATGCTGCATGACTGCTAACACAGGGCTGGGCTTTTTTTCCCAGCACCAGTCAGACAGGTTAGGCCACAATACAAAAGTCCACATGGGTAAGCACGCACACTGTTCCCAGGACACTGTTCCAACGTCACCTTTCCCTTTTGAAGATCAAATACAAATAGAATAAAATACCAGATAAAAAAAAAAACAAAACACCACCACAAACTCATGCAGCTGATTCATAAAATATTCATAGAGAAAGTCTAGCATGGAAATCCCCATAGATGACCTGTCTCAATCCCATTTCTTCCTCCTCCACCCCCATCAGAATTGATTAAACAATTTCCGGAGAATCTGACATTAATGACTCCATCTGATTCTAAGTGACTCTCATCTGACACAGATACTTCTTGTTCTCAAAACAGCTCTTTCTGCAACTATTTTTCTAAGTGCTATGAATGATTCTGGATGCCATCACTGTTTTAATTATAGGCTGCCTTCTTGTCCTTCTGTTGCTTGTCATGTTAAGGAGGAAGGACTGTGTTTACTTCAGTGTTTTATTTCTCAGTACTAACTGCACTCCCTGCAGTACCTGTATTTTTCGAGGCATGTTAAGGTCTCTAACACTTGTTAGTCCTAAACAGATAATCAAATTCTTGAAGAAACTGTTTTGAATTGAGGTCAATTACAACTCAAGAATTATTTCAAATTGCACTGAGGATGTTGAACGGAAATATCCAATGCAAGAAACAAGTGCCTACATCAATACATTTTGCCCACTACTCTTGGTGCATGGTTGTTAGCTCCAGGATCTATCCCCCCTCTCTATTTTGAAGCTGCTACCAATATACTCTATAAACTCTAGTTTATATTAACACAGTTACAAACATTCAAAGAAATTATCATTATGAAGATTTGGCTTCTGAGATGCATAAACATAAATGCATTTTGTTGGTGCATTTCTGTGTGCCTGTACAAAGAACCACCCTTTTTTGACAAAAGCACGCTTTGGGGGTACACACACCACCTCATTGTTCAGGATGGATACCACCACATTATATCTACCTCCATGTTTATTTCAAGCAGCTTTTTTTCTACACCATTTACTGAAAGGTTGATGCTATTAATTAGCATTTTTTACATTTTCTGACTTTTTCATTTGAGAAGCCGAATTTTCAGTAGCCCAGTAGAAGTCCAGTCCTTTTCAAAGTCAAGTCCATTCCTTACAGTAATCTTGATTGGAGACGGTTATTACTTACATGGGTAAATACTACCAATACTTCAGTCTCTAATTAGTCCATTTATTAACTGCTGAAATGCACATGCTACAGAATTAAGTAGATCTGTGATGTAACAGTCAGTGGAGTCTCTCGATAGCCATATTCTGGCAAAAAAATCTGCTTTGTGGAGTGACACTTTCCTGTGTCACTTTCAAAGTTTATTCCATTTGTGGATGAATTTTCTCTGGCTTTCAATCCCCTCCTGGTTCAGCTGAGGTACCCAGAGGATGCTCAACACCTCTGGGCCTGATGCATGGGCTGGTCCAGAAGATTTAATTTTTGAGGACTTCTTCCCTGTGTCCTGAACACGGTTGTCTCCTCCTCAAGCTCTCTGCGTGGTGCCTGTCCATTCTGAGGGGTTCACGGTGCTCTGCTTGCTCCATTTTTGACCCAGGTTTAGTTTTTGCCGGACACCATGTCATTAAGATGCAGCACAGGGGAGTGCTGTTACCAGACTGGCCCCGGTTACCTAACACGAGTCAAGGTGAAAAAAGCTTAATATTCCTGCCATGGGACAAGGTGAGTAACCATTGACTCCAGTGACTATGTTACAGAAATGCATTTTCTCTTCTGTCACCACATCTGATACAAGCCTTCTTGTTCTCCAGCCTATTAGAAATGAATAAATATCCCATTTACAACTTACACCTCAAAGTGGGTCTTGGGGACAGGGACAGGTACAGAAAGAAATCACCGCTGCCCCTGTGTGCTGTCCATTGCTACATTGCTTAGTTTTAAATTATTAAAAAGTGGAATTTCATCATTTCACTTGAGAAACAAACTCAACTGACACTTTACAGAAGGGTGCATTGGAAATTTTTTCTAGTATTCTGTCCAAAATTATATTTACATTGTTTCATCCAATTATTGCTTAATCTTCTGCAAGTAATTCCTCTGCTTTTAGAGATCACTGACCCTGAAATGGAGCTATCCCATCCACGGTCACTGGAATTACTGGTAGGCAGGCAGGCAGGAAAAAAAAGAGCCATCTACTGGCTTTTACAATAAATCTGTAGTGCAGCAGTCAATTTTGTAAGGTCTTTAACATAGAAAACATATTTTATGCTCAGCCTGAATGCTAATTGCTTTTGTGGTGAGACTTATAAAGCTGATACCTAATAAGGTTGGTTGCTTCTCTGTTAAAAAAAAAAGCATTTTTTTAGACTAAACCACTGTTGTGTTAAAAAAGCCAAATTTCTGCACATAAAGAAAAACCGTAATGAAGATGAACACCACACAAGGGAAATTTAACTGCATTGTTCTGCTACTGCTCTGGAGCGAGGCACTCTGAGCCTGGCTCCCCTGTGTCCCACTCCTCGTGTGATTATTTACTCCTCTGCAGTGGGAGTACGAAGGGGGTACAGCACTGCTAGATCTGAATGGTGCATTTGAAAACCACTTTACACTTCACTAAGCAGGACAAGAAGCAGCAAAGAAACTGAGACTGAGATCAACAACATCTACTGTTAAGTCATGTTTCCTAAGCTTATTTCATGTACTAGAAGTAACCTGCTTGCCAACATTACTGGAAAGCTATGAGCTACAACATCAACAAACCAAGTAAATGGCAAAGACAATCTCAGTAATAACAAGGAACACTCAGGAGTTAAAAGAATTGAACAGACCAAACTTACGCATCAGTAGTTTTTTAGCCCTGAGTTCAAACCTTTCACCACAACGATGCCAGAGATCGTTTTATCCGTATTGGCAAGGTGAACACAGCCTGAACCAGCATTTCCACACTGGTGCCATGGACTGGCCAGGGCTGTTTGCCCATGCTTCTGGACATTTGTGCGAGTAAGTCCATCAGCCCTACCCCAAACTGGGCTGATTTAATCACTCCAGACTTCAGACACTTCTGTACTGGGTTTCATTTCACAGCTCAGACACATCTCGGAGATGTTAACTGCTGTTATCAAGTCTGCACTCCAATCTTGCCTCAAGACTGAAGTGTCTTGACTCCATGCCTTATGCACTATTTCTAATTTCAGTATATATTACAAATAAAAATATCTCTGGATAAATAAATCATAGAATGAAATAAAATATATTTTCACTTAAAGTTGCAAATTCCATTAATTAGAAATTAGGAAATACTTCTTATAAGTTTGTCCACTTAACCATAAGTCTTACAGGTCTGACTACAACTTTGATGATGATCTTTTAGATTTTGTTTTTAATGTTGACAAGCTTTGGAAGAGATGTGATACGACATTTCCAAATTTTTATTTTTTTAACATCAGTAAATGCATTTTATTATGAACATTTCTCATCACTCAAATGGGCAATGAAGAGCATTTTGGCATTCATTAGAGCAGATGAGACATGAACTGCAGTCAGAGCTACAGAACCTAGTATTTTAATAGCATTAGCAACTTGAAGATACTTCCACTGGCCAAGTGCCCTGTTCATTGCTAGCGTCCTTGATGCTGATGGCAATGGATGTCCTGTCTTACAGGATCCTTGTGTCTCCTTACTGTTTGGCCAGGCTACCTACTTAAATCCCTTGAATACTCCAAGTGAGAGAAAGGAATTTTCAGCCATTCTTATTTGAGTAAAACTTGTAAAGTATTTCACAAGATGAAGAAAAGGTATTTCGTGGTGCAGCTGACTCACTCAAGCAAATTTCAAAAGCTCCCTGCAAGCAGTGGAGATGCCGCTCCTTTCTCTCAGAGAAGGTTGCAATATAATACAGGGATCACTGGTTACTTCCAGCTTCTCTTTAGTATCAGTCAACTCTAGTAATGCTAATCATGTTATTATTAAGATATGCACAGACAGAATAAGAAGGACTGATTCTTCTTACAAATGAGCCACAAAAATGGCTCAGACTAAACCCATTCACTGATGGATGTCTGCTTTGACATATCTGTTTTCCTCTTGTTTTCTCATGGGGCTTCAGCCCATCTTCCTTACATGTAAGCTTATTTCTGAAAGATTTTCTGAAAGACTTTGGTAAGGATGCTTTTACAGTGACCTCCTACATCTTCATTCCCACTGCTCAATCAGCAATAGACTTTGGGAGCATCACAGGAGGAATCCGTAAGAACAACAGGAACGGTGAAACAAAAGAAAACTTCCTCTCAAGTTCCTCCACCTCCACCATCACACACTGGACAAGTTTTCCTTGGGGAACACAGTCTTCCTCTCTAGTTTGTATAAAGAGGCTACAGCGCTCAGCTCTCAATGTAGGTGTATGGAGGCTTGGGAGGGGGGTGCTGTTCAGGAACTGTTTTTATCCCCATCCTTTTGTTACTTAGCAATATAAACCCAAACACTTCTCCTCCAAGTGTAGAAGGCTTCCAGCAGCTCCAGCAAGAGCCCTGCAGGGAGTATTGAATTTCATTCACTTCTTCACCAGCGACATGAATACCCATCCATAAACTGCTGGCACAATAAAAACTGAACGTCTAAGACTGCCTGCCATTAACAATAACACAAACCCCACCCGTAAGGCGGCCTGGTTACACTTTGAAATAACAGGAAGTGCCTTGATTTCAAAGAATCTTGGACGCAAACCTGATATCCTGCACATTATGGAATAACTTCTTCGAGACAAACGCTTGATTTCCAAATGTCTTCACAAGACAGCCCAGACAACCCTACTGCCAATCCCATGCAAAGCTTCAGCAGAAGCCAGGATGCTGGTTGGAAGCAGCAGGGTGTTTTTGCAAGAGAAATGGTCCCCCTTGGAGTCTCAAGCCCTTCAGAAAGACTCGGGTGAGAAGACGCCATGGATGGGACTGGCATCAGCAGCCAAGTCCTTCAAGATTTCTTGCAACATGCATTTCCTTGTGCTAACCTGCGGCTGACCTCGAGATGTCAGAGCACCTCTCCCTGCTAGCAGGATCCTGGGGGTTTTCTGCCAGCTGACTCTTCCGAGTTACACACCTTGGCTCTGCTGACCGCCAGCTGCTGGAAGGTGGAGGGGAATAGACCGGTTCCACCGAGTCTGACACTTCCCTAAGTGAGGTCCAGCTCCCCAGTGAAAGCTCTTAATAAGTAACAACAATAAATAATAATAATAGACCAGATTTATTTCTATAGCATGGAAGCCAAAAAGCCTCTGGCTATATTGAAACGTAGTAAATAAAAGCAAGTCCAGCTGCCTGGTCCCTTTTTTCCCCAAAGGTAACAAAACTGTATACAAAAGCATAGTAAAGACAATCTGAGAACCACCAGTAACAAAAATACTCAGTATCACTTTCTGGTCTGTTCCTGCCCTTATCACCACTGGGTATTGATGGTTGATCAATTTCTGATCTCCAGATAAAAAATACCACTGACAAAATACCCGAAGCCACTTAGATTATTATGACATCTTGACATCCCAGAGGATCTAAATGAACTGATCTTAGATTATCACCTACAAGTAGACCACCACATCAACCCTCATTCTGCTCTACAGGACCTAGGTGTTGTAATTCTGTACATTAGTCTGGTAGATAGAGAAATGCTTCAAGGGAACGCACACCTCAGACTCGTCCCAGGCCCTTACCCATCCTTCAAACTGGAGCCAAGACAAACCAGTTTCTAAGAACTGATTCCATTATTTCTCATTTCCTGTGCTTCCTGTCTCCTATCAAGGCCAAGCAAGGAAATGAGGACTATTCCTAAGGAGGCCTGAGATACCATCAGTCCAACTGGACAGCAGGAACACTAGGAACTGCATAAGAAAGTCCTGTCCTACCAAATTTCAGACTGATTCTAAACAGGTAAGAGATTCCAGATGAGCTGGAGTGAAGTGTCTTGACCCTCAGGCACTCATCTGGACTAGTGGGATGAGAGATTTTAAGCCCTACTCATCTCTAATAATGATGAGGAATCACCGACCCACGGGGAGGACCCATGTTGTGAAACCCCTGGCAAGACGCAGTAAGTCATCAGTCCCACTGAATCTATGAATGCCAGGATGCTCTTTTAGTGTTTCTACAACTAAGATATGGGCCCCAATCCAACCTGCCCTCAAGCCAGCGCGAGGGCCTGGACGTGGGCTGTAGGCAGGGTTGAGCAGAGGCTTGCTTTAGGCAGCATGAACTGGGTCCGTGCATTGTAAATGAATCCTTGACCAAGTGACTGAATTCTTGCCAGCTAGGCAGCTCGCTCCTCCAGCGCAGGCACTCTGAAAGGAGTTTGGTGACTACTATTCCCACATCTGTACAAAATCGCACATCCCTAAGGACCATCCTCTGTCAGACATGCAGTCTTCAGCAAAGTTTCAACTGCCCCGTGGCTTTCCAGTTGAGGGCCACTCTCACAGGGTGAGGAGTGCCTCTGAAAGTGCCCCTTTCCATCTCACTGCTCCTCCCCAGGGCATCTTCAGAGTCAGAATTTCTGACTTCAGCAACTGAAAAAAGTTCGCAATTTCCCTCTTCTGCTATTGCTGCAAAACCCAAGACAGCCCAGAGAGAGGGAGCTGGATCCTGCTCTCTCTTGCACATAATCAACACAATGATTTAGGCAGCTCCAATCACACATGCAAAGCAATTGAAGGAAACAGGGCAGCACAAGGCTAACTAGGGGTAGAGCCTTCATTACGCATGATGATGTGTGAGGAGGTGAGCAGAGCCAAAGTTGTGCTTGCAGGACCTACAGTTCAAAACCCTCGTCTTTTAACTTGGAACCGAAGCACAGTAGATACCACAATTATTGAGGAAAAAATCTGGAAAACCCATAATGCTATTTTCCCAGTCATTTTTCTGCAACTGAGCTTAAAAAAAAAAAAAGAAAAGAACCCAAACACCTCTTTCTTAGGCATCTGCTTTTAGCTGGTGCATTAGATAATTGCTGTGCAGAAGTTTCAGTGTATAATGATTATAATAATAATAAAAAATACAATTATGCCAAGAGCACATTATTCTGTAGCTTAAGCAGTATCTGTGCATGCCCCAAGTAATTTCTTTTAGAAGTCCTAAATATGCTTCAGCCATGGATAGTCTCAATTACATCCTGCTAGTTTTAGAAACCATTTCTACAGATACAGTTTTACAACTTCAGATAACAGATCTATGACACGCAAATGTTTTCATAAGCCCCAGTAGCACAGCGGTTCTCACGGGACCATCATTCAGCACAAACAGCCAATGCAGGTCTCTCCGCTCCAGCAGGGAGCCCCCACTTTTCAAGGATGCAACGCAACCCCCTGCATTCCTGCAAGGGCCACGGGATCACACTGGCCTGTCTGTTCCCAGACGTTATGCCACGCTCACGGGTGAGATCAGAGACACAAGCAGCAAAGCAGCTGGGAAATAAGTAAGGCAGGGATGCAGTCCCTTAATCGCCAGCACGGAGACACACCGGCAGCATGGATTTCTCTCCAAAGAATGTGGAGCTGGTGGGAGGAGGAGACTGGCTCCCAAGTCACTGATGGAAAACGCCGTGGGTCCGGCCACCTCCCCTGCGGGTTGGAAGGGACTGTGAAATAATCCCTCCTTGGAAAGTTTCCCATGGAAATCTCGCAGAGATAACACACAGAGAGAAAAACATGCCAATGTTTGTGTGTGCAAATGGCGGAAGATCATAAGGTTTGGGGGAGGGGGAGACTGTTTAAACAGGATGAAAAATTTATATTAAAAAAAGTCCCCTGAGAGCCCCAAAGTCTGCTGGTGACATTGAAGGGCTTTCACTTTGAGTCTCGAGCTCAACATTCAGCCCAAAACAGTAGCAGCTGAAAGCTGTCACGGTGTGGCAGTTTTCTGGTAGCTCATAAGAGAAAGAAGCTGGTAATTGCAGCTGAGCTCCTATGGACTGTGTCTCTGCACTGCAGAGCAGCTGCTCTCTTTAGCTTCCCTTCACGGGTCAGAACGAGTCCCCTTTGGCCCTGTCAGCCCCCCTTCCGCACATAGTGACTTTGCTCCCCAGTGCTCCCCAGTACCTTGCACAGATAAAAGAGGAAAATTTTCCAAGACAGGAACCCTATTATTTGTATTAACATGGTGTCTACAAGTCCACTATGCAGGCACTGCACACAGAATAAAAAACTGGTTTGTACCCTATAGAGTTCCCGCCCCAAGGATATATGAAGACACAGCAGATGGACACTGGTGGATAATATGGGAAAATGACAGGATGGCGCTGGATGGTGTGATGCGCTGGGATGTCCTGGCACAGCAGCCTAAATGTTGTCATCATTTCTGTAGACATCTCAGAGTAGAGGAATTGAAGGAGGAAAAAGAAGGTTGGCAGATGTTTTCAGAGAGCTCTTTCCAACAGGGAGGGTTTGAAAACGTAATACACAGGGAGTGGAGAGCATTGCTACCATTCAGAGGCAGGAGATGACATTTTTGTGATCAAAAAGAGACAACAGGTAGGGTGGTGCTGAGCTCTGGAGCATCTTCTTAGTGACACCAGCTTGTGTCTGACGTGATAGGGAGTGAGCAGGCAGTACAAGAGGATGCAAAGAGGGCTCTATGTGGACAAAGCACTAGGGAAATTACTTTTTCCTTCTGTTTTCCAAAATGCACTGAGACAGACCCAGATTGCCACTGTCAGCATGCAGAATAGGATATAGCAAAGGAATTGGATGAGCATCTGATGAATTTTGCTTCTATACATGGACAGGAAGGGTTGTATGCGAGATCTGTGTCTGAAGCATTGGTAAAGTGCAAACACAGCCTGAATGTACCAGGGAAGAGCCCTGCAGAGACAGAGCTCCCCAGATAACAGCGGGAAGGCGGTATTGTCGAGTGCAATCATGCAAAGGTGCTGAGGATGGAGAACTTTCAGCACAGCACATTTTTTCCAGGTTGAACTTGAGCTGATGCTTAGGGCAGGATTCCGCTCATTTCACCTCAGTCCTCTCCAAGCTGCCTGCCCAGGCCAAATAAGCCATGCAGATGGGAATACTCCATAGGCGGGAATACTCCATAGGCAGGAATACTCTGGTGGCACTATCCTATTTACAGCTGCTGGTTTTGCACATGTTCATCAGAGAAGAAAAAAGTCAGGCTGCATCACCTGTGCTGCCTTTCCACAGAGGGATCAGTTATGTGACAAGGGCAAGCAGCTTGCAGCCCTGTGCTGCCACTAGAGAAGCTGTTGCCCACCCAGCAGAAAGGCTGGGGTGCTGGGAGCCAGAATAACCCCCAAGGAATGGGGAAGAGATCTCCGGTCCCTCCTTTGAGATGAGCTGCCACCTGGAAGTGGATCTTGACAAGCTCAACAGCACATGGCTTGCAGACAAGACCCAACCTACTCAGAGTGTGTTACACCCAGGGGAGTAAAGACTATTCTCCATGTATTTCAGGAAACTCCTTTCTGCACTAACACTTCTGGATACTTCCCTTTAAAAGAAAAAGATTGAAACATCACATAAATCCCTGCCCAGAACTCTTTATATTTTGCATGTGTGCAAGGCAGTCTGTCAAATGTGCCAGTATATCATGCTCAGTTTTGCTGAGACCAAGATATATTCATTTTTATCTCCAGAAAGTTACAAAACCAGCCATCCTTGCTTATCCTATGATTGTGGCACTTTTCCCAAGCCAGGGAGTGACATGCAGGCTTCTGGGGGTCTCTCATGTGCACGTCTTCATATGGGACACATGGGCTTGCTTCCAGCTAAGACTCTGCTGGAAGACATGCCGCTGTCTGAAGACGAGGCGACACTAAACCCTGCAAGAATCCGAGGTGACTCCTCCTCAAAACCACTCATCTTCCCCTCTCTTAGATAAACATCGAATGGTAGAAGGCTGCCAACAACCATCAGCACTCATGGGATCACCATCCAGCTGGGAGTTCCCTTGACGGGGACATCTGCAGAGGAACTTGAAGCCATCTGATCCCAGGCACAGTTCACGAACTCACTGCTCCAGATGTGACCTTGGCTGCTGGATGCTTCGGCGGTTCTGGTGACACGACTCACACTTCTTAAGAGACAGCAGGAAGGCCACAGAGACTGTCTGTGCAAAAATAACTGGCTGCCGTTATTGCTGACACGTCCTCTGCTCTCCAGCATTTCTGGGCTGTGCAGGAAAAGGAGGACCATGAAATCCTCTTCTGAAGGAGGGGGGGCAGAGTTAGAAACTATTTTAACTTGCTGCTCTTCACTGCAAGAAATAAAAACTCCCTAAGCTTCAGCAGAGAGACCCAAGCGTGTTTTATGCCGCGGTACCCTGGAGAGTTGTGCTGTGCAACAGTGAAGCACCATGGCCCAGTGGTGCAGGGTCAGAAATTACAGTGACTTTCTCTGTTGGTAAAGTCCAGCTGCAGATTGCAAATGTTCACAGTACAGGACTGGCATCTTCCAGAGCTCTTCTATCTTCGTAGGCTGCTGCCACCTGCAAGTACTCTTTGCAATGTATTAGCGCTTTCTGAATTTACCATCAGCATTAATGGTGCAACCATGCAGTAGGGCCACAGTTTTCTCTCTTGGATGCTGCAGGTGAGCTTATTAAACTCATACAGTGATATTCACATAAAGGTCCAATTTGCACAGGCACAAATACCCACAGTTCTTAATGACTGCAGCAAGCTCTGCCCATTACTCAGCACCTGGGAAGATTAAGTCCTTCTTTGAGTGATGAGCTCAGCTTTCAGTTCATCAAATTTAACTCAAGATTCAACACATGAAGAGCTGAATTCATAATAAATTATTGTTATTAATGATACTTTGCAGCAAAACTAGCATGTTTCTGCTCCAAAACTCAAAGCCATTCACAACATGGGTAAGTAGACTAATTATCCTTTATTTGTACTGTGACCTTACATTCCCACATACACAGGAGATCTCACTGCAGTTCTCAACATTATACCATTTTGGGAAAGAAGGAAAATATCCACAAACCAAGGCAATAACAGAGTTATGCAAAAAAATTACTTCCCCCCCTACATGGTAAACTGCCTGAGTAAGCACGCAGCAAACATTACTCGGCCTTTTTGATTTCTTGTGAAAAACTTATCAATCTTTAGCCTGAACTCCCCAAGGCTCTCTTTTATCTACTGCATTTCTCTAGCAGCACTATACCCCCATGACACCTGACGCAGGGACCTCGTGCAGTACAGCATCCCTCCCCAGTGACTAACTCCAATTACCTGACAGCCTCCAGGTCTCTCACCCCACAGCAGCTCTCCTGCCAAGCAGAGGGCTGTATTTTTAGTAATGAAGGTCTTTGCTCAGTTCACATTTGGGAATGGTTCTGATTTTATCAAAATCAGCTTGCAGGCACAGGCTGCTCTGGCACACTTCAGACCAACGCTTTGCAGATAACCCCATGCTTGGAAGCGCTCTCTGGTCTTGTAAGGGGACTGAAATACATACAGTTGAATCTCAGAAGAGTGGCGTAAGTGCTCAGCCTCTCGCAACCTTGAAAACCACATAATTCTGCCATCAAATAGTTTGTTTAAGTAAGAATGGCAAGAAATTCACAAACATTGAAAACCACTGGTTTAACTGCTGATCTAAAACATCTGCAAGAAATACTTGCTCTTTGAAAGCACTGCTACTGTGCTGCTAACCCAACCAAGAGTTACACAAACCAGTTCAATCGTGTCCGGGGTCTACAAGAAGCCAAAGCACCCAAAAACCAGAAAGGTTTACAAAAACTTGGCTACACACATCTGATTATTCCCCTGCGTTTGACATACCAAGTCCTGAATGAAGTTTAGAGACAACAGCACCCAAGCATTCAGAAACACATGAACTTACAAGAAACCAAGCCACCATGCACAGATGCCAGGTGAACATCAGGAGAGTTAGCTAAGACCCTGCCTGTAATCTCACCTGCTTCTAGTTTTTAAAAATCTTGTAATTCTTGTCTTATCTCTACACCAGCACAAGCAGCAAAATAGAGCAGCAAAAATATCTTATTAGGTCACATTGCCTTTTGTCTGAGGTTCTAGACACAAAGAAGCATGCAGTTACAGTTAGTTGGGATTCATATTTTTCAATGCATATGCATGACTTTCTCACATGGTTCTAAAGAGGGACACCCCATCCCACCCTCCCTTTTCATTCAATTGATTCTGTGTAACTATCTGAGCAGCAGCAGGTCCTTCATGACAGGGAAATGACTTAAAACACTTGCAGTGAGTAATCACAGCTTTTCCCCACTCCTCCATCCTGGAGAAACTGAGCTGGGCTGGCAGCCACCTTATAGCACTTCATGATCCAGAGATCATGGGACTCAGATTGGCTACAGGTTTAAGATGCATCTGCCTGCACTATGTCCCTAGTGAGCTCCTCCTCAAAAAAAGACTAAAACTAAAAAGTAGGTAAACAGGCTTTATCATAAAAAATTGGACACCTAACTTTTAAATAGTGAAAAGCAACTTGGGAAGATGGACTATTAAAACAAAAAAAAGTTTATATGCAGCCCTGCCCACCACATCTTTGCAGTTGGATCCTTGCCTCCAGCAACCCGATGGCTTTCTGAGCAGCAGCAGACTCTGCCCATTCCCTCTGGTCCCACTGGTCTTCTTTCCATCTGCTCCTGCCACGTCCCACAGCCTCTCAAACCTCTCCCTGCTCCAGCAAGCCCAGCAGCGTCCCATGAGAGGGAATGATCTCACCTTCCTTCCATGGCATTGCACCTCCCTCAGTGGTGCAGATGAACGATGATATTCATAACCATCAAAGATCCACTTACATCATGGGCTATATCAGGACAAAGCACACAAGCTAAGCTGCTCTCCTTCCAGCAACAAACAGGGAAGAATTGGAAAATCTTTCTCCAATGTCGAGTCTAGCTCTCACAGTCCCACTACTTAAGGATGTAACAGGCTTTACTCAGTTCTTACAGGCATTCTCACCATCAGTATGACTTGTGTGCTCACTTCCAAATTATGCAAAAAAGTAAAACTTTTCCAAAAGTAAAATTTGGAACCCAAACTGGGAGCGGGGACTGCTTAATTCCCAGTCTCAGGGACATGGTCCCTCTCTAGGTGAAATACCTAGTCAGTAGACAGATTTCATAGGATTCATGCTCCCAAATGCATGTCATTTTTTGAAAATATGATTTAGGCACACTTTAATCTCAGACCTCTATCATTTCCATCACACATAATGTTCCCAAGAATTTCACATCCCATCTGTCATCACTGGGATTCTCTGGTAGTCGATACTAAGGAGAATTGAAAATCAACTGCTACATTTGGGAAGACTGAAAAAAAAAACCAAAACCACCAAATAGGAATCAGATTAACATCTGCCTTGAGAAGAGACCTGTCCCCTCAAAAGTAATGTTTTCATCACTAGAAAGGGACAGAAAAGGAAGTCCCCAAAAGCCCGTTCAGAATTATATTCTCAGAGTCATCTTCCTGCCATTTACCTAGTGGAATATGGATTGAGTAATAAGCAGTCAGGTCTGGATCTGTCTATTTGAACATCAGGTTTCTAATTGATTGCACAGTACTTGGAATCTATTAAAGGGCTTCTATAAATTACATTTCTGTATAGGACAGGCTGCCTAGATATGCAGATGTTAAGAACTGGCTAATCCTAAGTAAACCTGGTAAAAACGTTTGCCTTCTCAAATTTTCCACTGAATTAATTGTAGAGATTGTGTCACTGAACCAATAAAGCGAAAACCCTATAATCTTGATGTTTGCCACAAGCCCATAAATAGTCTGCTAACAGGGAGAGCTTATTATTCCAGACATTTGGCCCATATCGAACAGCGGCTCAGAATAAGACATTGTGTCATTCCTGTGAATCCAAGATGCAGAAGGACAGCCCAGGTGATCACAGACTTACTTCAGGACTTCACACAGATTCTTTTACATTACCATTTTCAAACCCCTGACAAAGGAAAGTGTCCAGCTTGCCTTTTATTAAACTGCAAAAAAATGCTTAGTCTTACAAAACTGAGGGCATATACAACCTCGGAAATGTGCACAACATGAGTGTTATTAACTTGGTACCTGCATGAACCCATTCCTATGAGTATGTCATTTGCCCTATCCTGAGATCATCTCTGACCCTCATCCTCTCTTTCTCTTCATTCCTTTGCTGGCAGCAACTGGTACCATTTTTCTTTCCATCCCACACCCTCCCTCTTTGTTGTGAGAGCTCAGATCTTCCAGCCCGATCCTCTCCTGCTTGGATAATTGCAGTCTCTTACCTTCTAACCATTTTCTACCTCTCTCCATCTCTGTTCAGCTGCCAAAATTGTCTGTCAGATCAAATCACACTCTTCCTTTCCACTGGCTTTCCCTTACCTGTGTGATCAAGGCACTGTGAAATGCTCATGCGTCCCTTCATCTGCTCTTAGATGTCACATTTTCTCCCATCTCTCATGCACAGCTCTGCTTATCAACAGCCCTGGACCTATAACACCCACTAACACTTTTTGACCCAAATGCTGTTTGTCCATTTTGTTTTGTAACTCTCTGGTATAAAACGCATGCCAGCACACAGGTTACATCCTCAGACTCCCCTCACCTGGGATGACGGGATCATCTTCCCCATGTTTATCTTCCCCCCTCTCAGACCCCAATACTCTTTGTGCCCTCACTATAGAGAATGGCTCCAGAGTAGTGCATGCAGGGTTTCATGCGCAAACCTCAGTCCCAGAAATGAGATGAAGTTGCACGTAGGTCCAGGAAAGGGGCAACGCTGCAGACTTGTGAAACGGTCTAACCATCCCCAAGGAGAGACATGAGGTCTAAAAATTAAACACTCACTACTGTCATCCTCGACTTTGCCCCCATTTTTGCAAAGGGATGACTGAGAGAGGGAGAGGCAGGGTGATGTCCAGGGTCACAAGTCTCTGGCAGGGCATGGAAGAGATACCCCATGCAAAGCAGTGCTCGCTTTCTGCCTCTTTGCTTGCAGCGACCTGAACTCATCTTTCCACTGAAGAAGGAAGGAAAATTGTGCTCTGTCCTACCCTAGGAACCCACTTGCTTGATGGTTCTCTTGCAAAACAGGGGCCACCTCTCTTTATATACCTGGACTGATCCTTGGATCTACAAGGTGTTATAAGCAAAGTGATTGCTAGAACAAATGCAATTATTAGTAGCTTTTTAATACATTTAGTGCTACAAAGGTAGACTGACAAGCCTGGCTGCTGGAGCACTCTTCATTCCCCAAATAAGATACAGCACAATGATAGCAAGGCAGGTTTGCCCTAGCCAGGTACCCAAGCACCTGTGTAAGGCATCAAAGACATGTTCTTGCTTGATACTGTTTATTAAGTCTGTATTTTTTATTATTTGAACTGAAAGCAAATGGGAATTCTTGTCTTTGTGTAACACAGAGAAGACAAAAGTCATGGTGAGTGGAATAAGAGGCTGGGAAAACCCTACTGGGAATGCTGAGCTCAGGAAGAGTACCATTCTCCACCCAAGGACCACACATAGCCTTTGTTCCACTGTAAACATGTCACACTGGGGAACCCCACAGGCGGGCTGGCTGGATCCTTACAGGGATCTTTACTTAGGAAAGAAATCCCTGCAGAAAGTTGAGCATCCCACACAAGGTCAGATGGGAAACTGGAGATAATATTTTTTAATAATTGGCTGTGGGAAATTAGCATCAAGCTGCATTATGAGCGCCTGCCAGCAGGACGTGTCAAGAAAGTGGGCTGGCTGTACAGGCAAAAATAATTTAGGAAAAATAATAACAAAAACCAGACAACAACCTCGACTAAATCCTTCTGTGCTTGTCAAATTTCCTGGGAAAATAGGAATAAGCTGCAGAGTGAACCCAATTTGTCAAGTGAAGTGATGAGATATTCAGGACAGGAAACATTAACAATTCCCACTGAGCAATATTAAGACATTTTAAAGGCATAATATAATCAAGCTTAGCAGTAGGTGAGTTTGTATGTCCCTCCTCACAAACAAGGAAATTGAAGCATAGAGAGGAGAATGACTTATCCAAGAGTCACAGTGAGTCATGAGTCCACCATCCCCAAGTCACACTTCTGTGCTCTAATCACCACCATTCGCTGTCTCTGGGATGCGCTCAGGAGGCCAAGGAACAGTATGTTCAGGAACTGCTCAGCACAAACACAGCTGGTATTAAAGGAAAGCTCCGAGCTGCAGGCACATGGGGACATCCTGCATTTTGGAGCCAAGGTGGAGGTGATGCAGGCACAGCCAGTCATCACCGCACCCAAAGCATGAAGAGCACAGGGGTCCATGTGTTGCAAATATTTTTTCATCCAGCTGTATCAGGCCCAGGGTGATAACTGAGAGTGGGTCCGTGCTTAGTTGACTGAAATGTATGCAGGATTTAATGGGGTTTTTTGTAGCCGCATCCATAAGAGGAAACAAAAGGAGGTAGCAAAGAGTAGACTGAATGTGAATGATGCTGATTCACATTGCACAGACCGTTGAGAAATGTTCAGGGAAAGTATCAACTCACAGGTTGCATATACTTTCATAAAAGCAAGGAAAATATAAAGTGCTTCAAGCCTTGAGCTCTGTCCCAAAGATACAACATTTGGGATCTTGCATGAAGCATCAGTAGTGGTTATACAACCAGAAGCTGCTCCCAACAGAAATTAATAACCTGTTTTAAAGTTAATAACCCGAGGTTACTTCTATATTATACAAGGTTACTTATACAAGAGCTCTTGGCACACAGCACCATCTGCTGAGTGGCAGGTTTGGGAACTGGCACCGTTACAGAGCCGTCCCACTCTTTCCCTCCGAAAGGAAATCTGTCAGCTCTCCCAGACACACCGGCTCTTATCTAACACATCTCAGCAGTGGCTCAAAGCAAGCAGATAGGCTGAGGTGTCCAAAGTCAGAGTCAAGCACGTTACACCTTTGCTTTGCTGCTCTCTGCACTGACTCTACCTGCAAGCTTCTTACTTTCCTCCTCTTCCATGTACTGTTTCCTGCCGTCTACCTTGCTGCTCCCAATCCAAGAAAAGATTTCCTGAACAGACCACTGAAAAGAACTGATTTTTCAGTTTGGCTACTCCTTGAGTCACCAGGGGAAAATATTTTTTTTAATTAAACACAAAATTAAAAAGAAAAAAAAAAATCCAAATTTTCATTAAGATATATTATAGGGAGAAAAAAGCATTTGCTTCAAGTCAAATCGATCCTTTTCTTCAGATTAGCTTTTAAATATATTTTAATGTAAGAATGCAATGCTTTCCAAAGCAAAAAGCACATATCCTTTCATTTTGAAAATATTTTTTCTCTAGCTGCTATTTTCCTCTGCTGCTATTCCAGAATGTATCTTTCAAGCAGCCTTTCTCACTGCCTGCAAACCTGTCTCTTCAAACAATTCCTCCTTTCATCTTGTCAGCATTGGTAAAATTCACAAACCTGTCCTTCCTTAAATTGCCACCCTGTGTCTTGTCTCCTTTGGATTGTTATCTTTTTAAGCAGAAAATGTGCTTTGCTTGTGCTATGAAAAAAAAAGAGAGTGTAAACGTATGGTGCTCAAAAGAGACCTTATGTTCTTTTAACGGGCATGAGAAATGAGGCCTGTCCTTCCCCCCATATGGAGCAGGGTGCCTGGGCGCAGCCCCAGTACCCATGAGGACAGATCCTGGCGAGCGTGAGCATCGTGACCCTTCGGGCTTTACCCAAACTCCATGGGTATGGACCACCAGAAAGCCAACCTCTTAGATGGAAATGGAGACCAGCCACTTTGGTGGGGATTCCTGGAGAGCTGCCAGCATCTAACACGACATGCCTTTTTTCATATGAGCTTTAACAAAATCAGGGTATGCTCTTCCCTTTTCCTAGCATCCCCAACACAAGCTGGTTAATAATTTTCAGATCTGCCTAGGCAATAGGACTGTCCCTGGTAGCCTCAAAGCCAGTGGCATGAAAGCTCTCCTCTCCATTTGTTGTAAAGTCCTATCTGAAAAACAAACAAAAAATTCCACATATAAGAAATACTTTTTTTTTTTTTGAAGGTCCTTTACAGAAGCAGGACAAACACCTGTGTACAAGCTGATGCTTGAGACTTTAAAATCATGTTTCAGAGAGCAGCTTGACACATGCAGAACCAGATTTTCACAAGGGCTGTGCAGCCAAAAGGCTGCCCAAATGGAGCACAGCAATGCCTGTTTAGCACTTCTCAAGATAGGGAAAATCCAGCAACCAAACCCCACAAGATGCTCAAATTAATGTCAAGTGGTCAGTGTGGCACCACTAGCCCTAATGGAAAAGTTTTAACACCAATTTCTCCCTCCCGTGCAAAGCGGACAGTCTCAGGAAAATCCCTTTCACTTAAAAATGCAAATTACAGGAATTCTTTGCTTATATCTAGGAACAGGGTATAGAGTAAAATATTACTATTTAACACCAGCCCTGCTTTGCAGAGATGTATTCCTATTTGACGCACTGCCCTGGGGCTGTAAAGTGAGTTCACCTCCAGGATTCAAGCAGTTTGCAGGTAGATGAAGGAGTATCAGCCGTTAGCTCACACTGGTGCATGACGGCAGCTGGATGTGCTACAGATAAGAGCTTGCTCAGATTCCTCCTTCGCTGCTAATGTGCGTGCTCAAGTTAGTGTCTTTGGGATAAATGACTCCTTTCAAAATAAACATGGTGAATTCTTAGAGCTCATCTAAGCAGCAAAGGAAATCCCCTGAACGAACCAGGTCTGATGCAGGGGTTTGGAGTTACATGCTGAGAAACTTTGCTTGTTTAACAGAGAGGCTTTCTCTAGGGTAATAAAACTCTCGCATTGCTGTGCCAGGGATTTTCCATTAGGTGTGTGTCAGCGGGTGGTGGGAGCTGCAGTTTCTGTGGCCGGTCATAGAAGTGGAGTGAGATCACCCCGGAAAAGCCGACCAAAAGCCGACCACAGATCCCAGTGAGTCCACAACAGTAAGAACTGGGAAGAGAGCTGGGGGAAGGGAGGCTTGCATACAGCTAATGGGTCCCTCAAAAATTTTTTTTTTCCTTATGCATCCACTAATTAGCAGTCCTGTTCAAGTCTGATAAAACAGTCCCAAGGTTTCTCCATTTTCCTTCAACCCAGAGGAAAGTCTCTTGCTAGACAGGCTAAGTGAGGCAAACGTACAGCTCCATCGTCTTCCTGCCTGCCTAAAATTCCTCAAGCAGCCCCACAGCACGGAGACAAAGAGCAGTGCAACACAGCAGCCTCTACCCCACCAGCTCTGGGGCTCTCTAGGGAATGCAATGGTCAAACTTCATACAAACCCCCAGTTATTTGTACTGTACTAGGCAGAAGAGGCTTCGCCCAGGCTCAAGGGAGCAGGGATTTAAGGTGGGGGTTCAGGACCCCATTTCAGAAGATCCCATGGCTTGTGAACCTGCAACTCTCTGTTACTTATTGGTGAGGGCAAAGAGTGAAGGACTTGGATTCATATCTGAGTCAGACCAAACCAATGACTAGAGTAGCCTGGGTCACAAGAGCACTATGAGCATCTCTCTTAAAACATATACTACATTACATCACCATAGGTTCTTCTTGGTGTGGATTTGTACACATGGGATGGTGTGAAGGGAAGGTATTTTTTAAGGTGTGAATGCAAGGATCCTCATGTCTGCAACCATTAAGTTGCACCCATAAGGTTTTTTCCCTAAAGAGGGAAAAAAATGGAACAGTTTTCCAAAGAGACCCTTCCCTTTGACATAGTTTTCATTTTACATGACACTGGTTTGGGGATGTCAGTTAAGGTTAGTGGTCTTTAACCTTCTATATCTTGATATTGCTTTCCATACTAGTTGCAATCAACTAGTGCAATAAGCTAACTGATGGGCCCCATAAAAGCACAGAGAGTTTGGCTATGAAATAGAAGAACATATATTGACTGTAACTACCCCATTACTATCAGATTTCATCATGGTAATGCTAATGCACAGTAAACAAGCAACATTTCCCTGACAAGACCACGATACCATCACAAACCTCACTCTCAAATCAGGTCGATACCAATCTACAGTTTCATGATGTAAGATTTCAAAATGGGCCCAGTGCCTCCAAAGTACCAGAGCGGATTGATGAAGGTGACACAGAGCCACCAAGGAATCACAGCACTTCTCCTGAAGCAGTGCTGGCCAGCTTGACCTTCAAAGATCAGTTTCACTGCTCCAAACCACCACAATATCCCTCAGGACAAGTCCAATGGATATTTTTATTAGCTTCTTCAGGAGTACAAACATTGACCTGGCTGCTTAATGGCATGGTTCTCCCAAACACAATCTAACAAGACTGTGCAGCGTCCAGCCTGTGCGTGGGATGTTAAATGACTCCCACCTCCTTTGCAGTCAAGTGCATGGGGTATGCTCGTGGGGCAGGGCGTGAATACTGGTTGCAATGGAGGTATATCCAGTCTTACAAAATTTCAGGACTGCAGGTAAAAAGCCACTGCTGAAATTACATATGAAGTGATCCTAAGACTTGCTGTCTAAGAGGAATTTGTTCTTTAAACAGGAGCTCAACAGAAAACTCTGTGTATCCCATCTACAGTTAACTCTGGAAAAGTCAAGGCAGAACCACATACGTCCCTCCTGCGGTCCCCAAGAAACCCGAGACACAATACAAAGGGACTACAGGTCCTCTACTTCAGAGGAGGCCAGGGGAGGTAGATGCTGAAATGGCTGGGTAACTCAACAGGAGCTGAACAGCTCCACCACCCAGGTCCTCTTGACAGACCCAGTGGCTGCTACTCCACATCCTGAGATGGCACCACAGGAGCCAACTGACATCCTTTATGGAAAGAGTGATGAGGGAAGAAAGTGAGCCCGAGCACACCCCATGCATGGCATTACTGAGTCTTGATCCTAAACCCAGGTAGGAATGTACCTCAAGGCTCAAGGAATCGGCAAGCTGCTGTTTCCAAAACACTTCTCAGTGGGTAAACACAACCAAAGCAACCATCCACTTTCATAGCTAAAGAGGAGACATCTTCAAGTGAGAGAGACTTTGCAAGGGAAGCCAAGCTGCCCTGCACACTCCAACAGCCTCTGGGGGGTTCATCAGTTCATTACTTAAAAATGGGCAGTGGGTATGATGAAAGTATGAAATCTGGCTTCTCTGGTTTTCTCTGAAAGCCAGGAAATACGATTGTAGTCAGCAGGCTGGACAGCAGCAGGGAAAGTAGCAGAGCTGGTCCTGGCAGTGCTGTAAGCAATGTAGCAATGGGGGAAACGTAGATATGGGATTGGGGAAGCCAGAAGAACGTACAGAGGGAAAAGCAAGTGTTGAAAATGGCAGTGAGAAAGGCAAGAGCCCTAAAGATACAAAAACTGAGATGAAGAAGGAGCTAAAAGAGCTGCAGCAAGTTCACCTTTTGTAGGAACACTTGAATTTCTTTATAATCTCCCTCCTTGGTTGAGGCAACAAAGCATGGGATGGCTCCAAAAAATTTGAAACCAACTGCATCCCACCGGAAGGATGGGTCTAGCCAGCAGCAGACCATGTGAAACCAATAAATAAGGGGAAAAATGAGACAAGGAGGAAATTTTTATGGGAAAAAAAAAAAGACAGTGAAATAATGTCTTGAGAATAGATGCACTTTTTGTAAAACATTTTCAAGAGAAGGCCAGGAAAGGGGTCTGATCCATTTAGTATCTTGCACAAAGCACTAGGCACCCTGTGGATTCATCTGCAGGCTTGTTCCTTCACTGCAAGAAAATATCCTCACAGACACAAGCCGCTGAGGCTCAACGTTCGACATCAGAAGCCTTGCGGGAACTAGGCACAGACCACCAGGTATGCACCAAGCACCTCAGGAGAACAGCCTGTCCTGCCTGACCTCTTAGCAGTGCGTATTGCCATGTAATTTAGATATAAAATTTATTTCTGTGACCTGGTGTGTTACATTAGTGCCTGTGCTTGGCATTAAACAGCTACTATATTCTGTCTCACATCCAGAAGGACGGCTGCCTTAAATCAGTGCTACAGGAACTTTAAAATAAAACATAACATACGTTCAGGATGACTAATACATTCCCTGATGCTGGCTTACACAGAACATGTTGGAGAAGTTGCTTTATTTTGAGTCTGTCGTTTAGAAAATGTGACTCCGCATCCGTTGTGCTAGGCTCGGGGACACAGACAGCCTCCCCGCGTGAGTGCAGGGACATGGAGATGCATCTCATCTCGGTGGGGGCAGTTGGGGAGCAGCCAGCACCAAGCACCACCATATCTCTCCCCAAAAAACCTCTGCAGAGCTGCTCCGCAAGGGACAGGGTGATTTTCATTTATGTTAACGCTGACCCTCTTTAATCACATCTAGGAAGGAGTCCAAGAGTCCCCCTGAAATGGCTGCAGCTCCGGGACGATGCAGTTGAGGGGAATGGAGGCTTCTCATGGGCTTTAAAGCAACAAACCCTGGAGATCAGTTAGTCCCATGGGTCCTATCTGCTACAGGAGGGTGATGGCAACATACCGAACCCATCGTAATTCTCAGTCTGTTGGTTTCTTGCCATTCCCTGGCTCCCTCCCTAAATCACTTCAGGTCATAACCATTAGAGGTTGCCACTACTTTAGCTCTTTGCATTCACTGTTCACTGCCGACATCTATCTAAACCTGAGCTGGGCACATAGTGCCTGTGTCTGGGTGAGAGGTGAGTTCTCCTGAACAAACAAGCAGGTTTCCTTTCCCAAAGCACTATTTTACTCTTTTGGTTAGCTAGTTTGATCATCTGCTAATGAAATATTTTTAAATAAAAGCAAACTTCAACTGGTAACAGCAGAAAACCACAACCACTGACTAATTAAACCCTTTTTCTAACACACAAAAAACAAGACCACCCAATGGCAAGAGCAGGACTGATGAATCCTGCAAGGGATTTCTTACATCTCTTTGGCCCCCTCTGCAACACAGGAAGGATGATCTTTAATTGTATCCCACAGACATGCAACTTATTAGCTGATTGGTTTTTTTTAAAAAAGATAAACAGTAGTATTAGACTGGTGCTGAATTACTGAAGAGTACTCTGAATTACCTGGAGCCGAGAATTAAGATGAAATTTAGATCTTGCATCCATTCTGGTTTGAGCTACTTTGGGTGGGTGGGATTAAAATCACATAAACGATTATCCTTCTTTTCTCTCCCACCCAAAACCCAGGCATCAGAAAAGATCTCCCCAGATCCTCCCGATAATGGTAAAAACCATTAGGAACATCATTTTCAGGAGAAGGCTCTGGAAAGGTTTAGAAGATATGGAGTACACCTCTGTCACATCAGAAACAGCTACAAGATGTATTTGTGCTCTTCAGCCGTCTTCGCTCAACCACCCACTCAGAAAAGAGATCGAGGTGCTTGCTGACTTAAAGACAACTCAAAAAAAGAAAATTAATGCAGTCCGGAGTACCTGCTGATCTCAAGGGCCAGGGTTGTACAGTGGCTGTAGAAAGTAAGTTGAAATCCAGCTATATCTGGCCTTCTGCTCACCTCCACGTGGCACCTTCACTGACTTGCCATCATTGTTACCAGTAACTCCTATACAACTGTGACAAAAAGAGAAATAAAATGAGACACTTACCCTCCTTCAAAGATCTTGATCCTGACTGGCTCCCCTCGTTTGGTTACAAGAGCCTCTTCTTCTGATTTTCCTCTTTTATCTTCTTCTTTCTCAGCTCTAGTTATATCTTTTCGACCTTCATTAGAAAGGAGCGAAGGCAAATGAACCTATCTCCCCAAAAGAGCAAAATAATCAATGATTACATACAAAATCACTCTAAGACAGACACAGACCAAACAGCCTCAGAAAGAGCCAGCAATCTACCGCACATGCTGCTCCTGACAGCTAAGTGCAGTGATTAGGACATTCTCTTATCAAACAGGGCCTCTCGATTTGAGCCCTGCTGGTTATGCTATATTTACTGTGACCGCTTACAAGTTTTTATATCACCCCCTGCATATGGCGGCTCAATATTATCCAGCTCTTGCCAACTGGAAACCTGAGGCATAAAGAGAAGTGTCTTGGCCGGGGTCACCCTGAGCATGTGGTGGAGCCATGGGTCTCCATTCCCAAATCCACTGCTCTGTCCTTGGATAATCCTCTCTCTGACATATACATCTACAAAGGTCTAGAGTGGAGGCATCTGTAGAATTCATATATTTAACCTCAACCTTTGGGTTTCCCCAACATACACACACATTCACACAAATTTGGACTTTAGCCATCTAAACTTGATATAAATCACTTGACAGTCAAAGCTCTTGGGTGATTTCCTTTCACCGAAACCCTGTTGCCAGGGGCGCAGTACAGAGAAAGCCACAAAACCAACGGGAGAAAATAATCCTCAACCTCCCCAGATGTTCCCAGGATAAAATTTGCTTTTTCATTGTTAAACTTGCCACCCCTTGTTTAGACCAAGGTTAAAGTCATGCACTGACATCTCATCTAGCATGTTTAAAGTTATCTGTTATAATATACGGACCTAAATATTACAGCTGCCTCTCTAGCTCTGTACGATGCAAGGGGAGCTTTCTACATCCAGAATGAATTCTTGGGATCTTGCCTTCCTACAACATAACAGTACAAGTAACAGGGGTCTCCAAAGCTCTGAAAGAGTAAAGCAGATTGCCTTTCACCCAGGCTACTTTTTACACAAGTTCAAGAATATCTTTGAAGCTCAACTGAATTACCCATATCCTTGCTTTATATATAATTTATGGAAACAGACTGAAGGTGTTTGAGAGACCAGGGTTATTAGAGGGATTTTGGCCTGAACGTAGCCAACGAACTGGCAGAAGTCTAAAGCAGAGCTGGTCACCCTTGACTCTTTACAGTTGCTGGAAAGAGTGGCAGCTCTCAAGGGTGATTCATCTGCCCTACCTTAGACACTTATCTTAAGGGGGGATGAATCACCCAAGAGGTGCCTCTTTGTCTCCCATGGTTATACAGAAAGCCAAAGAGTGACTAGCTCAAACTGAGACATGCAAAATTCAGTGGGCTATAACCCAGCCTCCACAGCAGCACGCTGCTGGTACTACCATCAGATGCTGAGCAGGAGGAGGGATGGACTCACTAAAAAGTAGCTTTGCAAAACTGAGGTCAAACATTTCAAATTTGTCCAGTAATTTCAGGAGCACAGCTTAGAGCATTAAATGCACCCGGGACTGCTCTTTGCCCTTGGGGCCGGCTTGTGCAGATTAGCCCATGTCCACACCATCAGACCCACATACTGTTCCTAGATGCCTCCTGAGAACGGTCCTTGTCCTGTCCTATTTCCCTAAACATGCCCAGGAATTGCTTGGGAGAGGGCTATCAGCCCAGGACAGAATGGTTCCAGGAACCATTTTAACAATTTAACAACAGAAATGGTCTTGAGCTGGTGTCTCTGGACATGGAGATGTCTGTGCTCAGAGAAATCAGTGGTAGGAGACACACTGAGCACCTTCAAAAATTAAACCCTGGCTGTTAATGACTTTACCTCCTGATATGAGCTACACGCTCATAACAATGCTAGTGATAACCTTCCAGTTCATTTCCTTATTTACTGAGGAATACAAAACAATTGACTTTCTAGATGTAGCATGAGGTTTATTTATTGCAACTTTTGAAGCACAAAACATAGACAGATGAAAGGCACCAGAATGAGCCAAAATCATACAGTCACTACTATCCCCTTTTACAATCTCGTTTAATTTACAAAGTGTGCAAGCCCGATACAGTGTAATTAGCCATCCCTACATGCACGGTGGAGCCTACAGTCACTTCAGAATTGATCTGCTCAGTAAATCCCACTGGTAATTTAAAAACCAAGCCAAGTACGTAGACAGTATATACAGTACTACTGCTTGCTGGTAGCTTGCTGCATGCATAATTGTACAAAATATTAGAGCTGTTTTACATTTTCGGTTGTGTTGACTGACAACTTACAGTTACATAAAGAAGAAAATATTTAAGGGAAATAGCTAGAGCAGAGTTAACTGAAGGTTGAACTTTCAACCTCTGATTGATGCTACTGCTACACAGCTCCTGTTAATCGCATCTTCCTGAGTAACCAGCAACACTACTTCCTAATCTGTGCCAGTCATATGTATTTTAAAAACTAAACTGAGGATTTCACTCCCACTGATCATCTAATCAAAAATTATTTCTCTGCTTGGCATGAGATCAATTTATCTCTATTGAAATTAACATAATTTCCGCAAACCGTACTCCTTTAAGCAGCAGGTATTAATATTAGATTTAGGTTACACCATTTTCTAGGTGAATTTGGCAGGACAAACTCTTACTTTTGCAAACTGTACCATGAAAACCTTAACTTTCACCACCAGTCAGCTTATAGGGGTTGGTCTAAAAGGTTTTTGAGTCTTCTGAGCAAATGCATGCAGTGAAATATGTATTTTGATGACTAAGGGCTGAACAATTCCTGTCTAGAGCTTAACCTTTAACTTCAGGGTATGAGGGTCTTATATTTCTGAAACACACACTTGGTGTGCATTTTAGCACCATGTCAAAGAGCAAAGCTCAGAGGAGCACAGGCACTTCTATTAGAGAATGAAATCAAGGATGGTACGACACCATTCAGATAAAATCCTTTGAAAAAGAGTGCATAAATATCAAGCATTAGTGTGGTTATTGCACTGCACAGGTAATTATCTGCCCCTATGTCCCTAGAAATTCTGTCTTTTGGATTTCTGCAGAAGAATGATGGAAATGCTGAATAGAAATAAAGATTTATTGAATCAAAGTGACTCTACTGTGTATTTTAAGACATATTTATAAGCAGCAGCTGCAGCAGCGATTATGATAAATTTAATATTCAGAGTTCATTTCATGATACAGAAATAAAATGAATAATCCATCAATATAAATTGACTTGAGATGAATATCAAATTGCAAAATCTTTAAAGCAATTCTGTTTGCTAATCTACATGAACATGATCTGGATTAAAGGGATCTGTATGGTTCAGCATTAACCAAGAGGGGAAAAGTCTGGCCTCAGAATGAGATACGTAACACTAGGCAGCTACCAGAAGTGTCTCAAAGACTTCTGTGCCCATATAGCCGATGCCTTTGGTGAGCTCTGCCCCTGTGAAGCTGTTTGCCTTGCTCCCCTTAAGTCTAAAGACCAGGTATAAAATATCCTTAGATACCTGGAAAAGCCGGCAGACAGCTAAGGACATTAACTAAATGGACCAAATGACAGGGGTGTATTAACAAGACTCCATGTCTAACCTAGTGAGGCACTTTTATAAATGTCACTGCATGCCTTTACGCTTCTTTGGGGGCCTAAATACACTTGCAAATCTCCCTTTAATATTTTTAAGTACTTTTAAGCATGCCTCTCCATGTTCATTAATGTGAGATCAGTAGATGCACAACCAGACAGAATCCCATTTCCCCAAGGTAATCCTTTTTCATTTATAACATGCAAAATGTATGGAATTATAACAGCATTTATAAAAAAAAAAAAGTTGTAAAGCTATTTGAAATATCAAGACAAATGCAAATCAAGTCTAATCCTTTGTGCTCGAGCAGTGGCACTTCATGGTGCGGTGGTGACTCCTACATGCTCTTTTGATTACAAGGCAAGTAGAAACTGGAGAACAGAAATATGGCACGTTGCCTTGGAGCAGGCTTGCCTTTTTTTTTTTTTTTTATTACACTGGGTTTTAGCTTCTTCATTCTAAAAGTTTCACTGAGAACAAGTGCTTACCAAACAGGGAGGGATGAATAAACTCCTATTAAACTAAGAATAGCAATTCCCCATCCCTCATCCCCCTCTTCCCATGTATCCAAATGGATGAGGAGAAATATATAGGATTGCATTACCTCTGTCATTTTTGGCTTCCTGGAGCTGGACGGGACAAGCCTGCCTGCCTCTGGACGTGGAGCAGTAGCCATGGTGTAGGTTTCCTTGCTCACCTTCTGCTTGGACCTCAGGAGGGACAGGGCTGCTTTAGTGGATATACCTGGAAGGTTAGGATTATACAAGCTAATACACCAGCTGGCATACACTGAAGACCGTCGATCAACTTGCTGGATATGATTTGGCTTTATGTAGTTTAAATAGCACCAACTGACATTAGTGGTTGTGTGGAGACTGGGGAACTGAAGTACCTTCTTCGTATCTGTACCTTCTCGAGACTTCATTGCACTATGAGTGACCTCAGACAGAGGTGCAGGGCTTGGAGGGTTTGGTGGAGACTGCTCCACCAGTTCTTTGGAGTCTTCTTTCTTCACAGGTTGCAAAGGTGCCTTGCTGAGGAACTGCTTGCCAGCTGGCTGCTTGTACTCTTCCAGTGCCTCGAAACTTGGAGAACCTGAATGGGACACAGCTTGCTGCAAAGTACTTGGGATTTCCTTTGGCTCTGACTGCTCTAAGGACAAACTAGGTGGTGTTTCAACCTCGACCCTGCCTTGGCTTTCTGTAAGAAAGTGAGATTTATCCTGCTTTTTCCCTTCCTCTATTGCACTGGGTGGCTTCACCACTTCCAACTTCTCTTCCGCTTCAGACACTTCCTCCTCCTTCACTCTCTTCTGCTGTTGTGTTTCCATTGTAAGCTCCAAACTACCAGCTGGAGAGAGCATCCTTTTGCTTCCACCAACTGTTGATGGGCCTCCTTCCAGTCCAAGGACACTGTCTGATGGGGAGGTGAGTGGCATATAGCCTTTTCGTTCCGGTAAGGGTAAGGGCACTCTCAGATACGGGCTCTGGAAAAGGTTTCTTTGATCCTCTGTGATCATCTGTGCCAGATCGAAACCTAGACCATGAACATCAGCGCTACAGACCAGGGTACCCTTCGGCTGGCGATCGTCAAACTTCGGGAGAACAATAGAAGAGGAACTGCACTGGGATTGAGTGACCAGAATCTGGGAAAGCGTTGTGTACATCGCACTCCCATAGGACGGCATATTTGTCTGTATGCGAACGGGGACAACGAGTGACACCATTGGGTCTGACCGCGTAGGAACAACGAGCTGAGATGTGGATACAGACACTGAAGGACTTGTGCAGGTCAGAGGGTGCAACCTACTATCCAAGCTATATTCTGTGCATGGGGAAAGACTGGAGGTTCCTGCTGCTGGGAATAAACTGGATTTGATCTGTGGTAAATGTCCACCAGATTCACCTGGCAACTGGAGAGCAAACTGAGACTGAAGAGGCAGAAAAAAGGCTGAGGGGATCGGTGAGGAGCCAGGGTAATGCACTGGCAGGAATGAAGTATGCTGCCTGAATGGCACCTCGGCAGGGTGAGACATTAATGGAGGAGCGATATGAAGTGGGCCTGGGTGGATGAGAGTTTGCGGGAGAGGCAGTGGTGGGGTCTGAAATATCGAAGGAGGAATCTGAGGCATGGTGAACTGAGCAGAGAGGATGTCGGACATAGTGTGTGCGGCAAAGAGCTCTGCAGACTGCCCTGGCTGTGGCAGGAGATGCTGGTAGGGAAAGATAGAAACTTGTGGGGACATGAACTGCTTTTCATGCAGCGTTAGCTGTGGTACAGGATGATGAAACACTTGCAGAGCTTCTGTGTATGGCTGGGTATATGCTGGCTGAGGGCTGTCTTTTGGCTGACTCTTTTCACTTGGGTAAGTACCATGAGAGGGCAAAGGGGATGAAGATGGAGGCTGATGGGGCAAACTTGTTGAAGGAGATTTACTTGAAGAAGGAATTGGATCTTCTGTCTCTGGCCGGCCTGTTGGGGCTGAGTCTGGTTCATGCTCTGGGTGTCTAGTGAGGGATGCCTGCCTAACTAGAAAGCATTTTCTTCTCTCCTGTGGAGCTGAGGAGGCTGAGGGGCCGGGGGTTGAGGCAGGAGTGGATGACAAGCTCCCGTAGTCAAATGATTTACTGCGGGTCTCTGACATCTGGGAAGGGTGCGACACATTCGGTGTCTGCTCAGAAGCAGATCTCCTCATTTCCCTGGAATGATGATGGTGGCTTGGTACCATCAACATATGTGAGCCAACGCCAGGAGGCTTTGGGTGGGATTCAGAGGGCTGGCTAGTTGACTCTGACTTGCTGTGATCTTCACGATCAAACGAGACAGAGTGGCTGGAGCCGTGGGATATGCTGCTTTCCTGACTTGGGCTTCGGGTGAGAGAGACTGATTCAAAACTGGACTCTCCGGAGGACTGAGCCATTTCTGCCAGCCGCAGCCTCTTCTTTTTTGGTGGGAGTTTCTCTGCAGGGAGCTGAGAAAGGGTCTGACTCCTCTGCGGCCATTGAAATTCCTCTGTTTTCTCTGGCTCTTTCAGAGGAGGCTCTGGCTCCGTTTCTGGTCTGTCAGGCTCTTCTGTGACCAGAATCTCTGGGACCTGGATGTTGGGCTGGCGTACCAGCTTGGGCTGCAGGGAGTGAGGCGGTCGGCTGTGCTGGGGTGTTGGCTGAGATGAGTACTGTGACAAGGGTTTGTCTTCTCCTTCCAAGCTGCTCACTTGCTCGATAGAGTCAGACTTCTCAAAGGAGCTCGTATGCTGGATGACAGAGATCTCCTTTGAGGTTGTTCTTCTCTCTTTGCCCTCCGCACTCGAAGCCGGTTTGGTATTCCTGGAATGAAAGCTGGCACTGACATCAGAAGGTGCGGATTTACCCGGATCTGCTGGTGACTTAATGGATTCACGGGTTAGGTTTAAAGTGACATCAGATGATGCTGGGTTTGCAAACTGAGTCCCTGGCCCAGTACTGGAGGAGGGAGTGTCAGACAACTCGAAAGCTGGAGGCTCCTCATCATCACCGAGACTCTTTTCCTTTCGTCTTTTTCGGAGCGGGGTGAGCTCCAAACTGCTCCCTAGCTTGTAATGCATCATCTGGGGCCATGTGTCAGGATCCGCAACACTTTTCTCAGTCTCTGAAGAGGTATGGGAAGTGGAAGAACGAGGCTTTGAGAGCTGCAGTTCTGAACAGTAGTATTTCTTATGGGCTTCATAATTGTCCCTTTTCTTATACCGAGCACCACATACGTTACACTCGTACATGAACCCTTTAACTTTCGGACCCTTCCGTGACTTTTTGGTAAGATCGCTTTCCTTGGTTTCAGGCTCCTCAGGAGGTTTGGAAACAGTTTCTTTGTTCACAGGGCTAACCTCCTCTGAGACGTATTCTACGCCCAAAGGTAGCTCAATAGCTGGTTGTCGTTTTAGCATGCGAGGATGGGAAGAAAACGCTTGACTGCGGCTTAAGACTTCAGGCTCCATGATGTGATCATCAAATGAATAGCTACCTCTAAAGGTGTGTGGGGAGCTTATAGTGCATGCAGCAGAAGGCATTGAGTGGCTTCTTAGGAGAGGCACTGTCTCTGTGGCACTGTGGGATTGCTGAAGTGACAACAATGATTGTTCAGGCTTAATTTTTTCACTGTGGGATGTCAACACTTTTGATGCATCCAACTGGCTACTGGAACCAGACTTGATATCAAACTGAAACGGTTCTCTATATACACCAGACTTTGGAGATTCAATGCTGCTACGTCTAGATAAAGAGCTTCTTCTAGGCTTAACACTATCTATTTCACTGGTATCTACAACAGCTTCATTAATTGTAATTAGCTTAGTGATGTGTTCAATAACCTGTGTTCTAGGCACAGATAATGGTACCATACTAGGTTTCTCTTCAGTAGACAGGTGCGGAAACCCCTGGGTTGTGTTTGCAGCTAATGCTGCAGTCCTTTGCCCAATTCTACCACATTTCCCAAAAATAATTTCTGCATAAGATTTTGCATTAGTATTTGGTGGGCTGATCTGCTGCTCTGCACTTTCTGATCTTGAGAAGTAGCCCGACTCAGTACTCCCTTTGCTCCCAGGGCTCAGGAAAGCTTGCTCATCTATGACCTTCTTCCGTTCGCTTAAGCGGAGTGCAAGCTTCTGCTTTATAGTATGGGTATCTTCAGATTTATGGCTCAGAGCATGGTCTGACGATGGCTCCACAAACTGGGTGCTGTCCTCAAGAGACTGAGACATACTGGAATGAGACAACGAACACCGGTCGTGGCTGGAGCCTTGGCTCCCTCCACTCAGCAAACTACTGGACAACAGGGTGTGCTTCTGCCTGGGTGAGAGCTCTACCGAATGGCCTGACATCGCAGCCGTTTCCTCCTCAGAATCTGTGCTTTCTCCTTCTGTTGGCTCTTCAAAGTCCTCCCCGCCAATCCTTTCCATTTCCAAGCTTGATGGATACATCTCTGCTCCGATCCCTGAGGCCAGTCCAGCTTTTATTCGATGAGCATGAGATTTCCTATGTTTATACAAATTGCTCTTAGTCTTAAAAGAAAAGCCACATGGAATGCAAGGGTATGGCCTCTCACCCGTGTGTGACCTGATATGTTTTTGGAGCACACTTGGCTTCGCACAAGGCCTGCTGCAGTACTGGCAAATATATTTGCCTGGCTTCTGAGGTTTCTTTTCCTTCTTGTGCACTTCCTCAGCTTGTTTTAAGGAAACCTGTGAAGGGCGAGGGATATAGACCTTTTGAACGGACGGCATGTCCTCTCCAGGAATGATTGGTGAATGGGAAGGTAAGAGCTGGCTGTGGTGAGAATGAAGCCCAGGTGATGAAAAGGAGCCAGAGGGACCTGGTCTTACTGGATCAACTAGCTGCCACGTGGGACCTTCAAGGACATGCTCTGGTTTCCCAGGAGACATAAATGCTGGTGACAGTGCGTGCTGCTGAAGCTGTGAAACGTGGGGAGGATGTTCAAAAGAGGAAGGCTTAGGTTGCTTCTGATGTCCAGTCTTCTCCTGAGACTCCTCTCTTGGAATCGACAAAGAACCAGAAAAGTGCTGCTGCGATATGATATCTCGGAGAGGGGTTCCTTGCGAAGAAGCAGAGCTGCCCTGGTACGTAGCTGTGGACGAAATACTGGCTTGGAAAGCCTCTCCTTTGGGAAGCCTCTTTCTTGGACTTTCCTCAGCTTTTTTTGTGCTCTTCTGGCTTTGTTCAGGATCCATGACCTTAAAAGGGTCTTTGAATGCTATTTCGGGAAGGTTTTGGCAGGCTTCATTTACGAATAATAAAGGTCTCTTCTGTAGATTCCCTGTTTTGCCTGCATTTGCTACGAAGCTGGAGCCGCCAGGAGATGGTTGTTGATTTAAGATTTTACTAAAGTGTCACTAGTTGCTATTTGATTCAAAAAAAAAATGTTTCAAGGTCAATAAAGTTCACATTGGTAACACATGACAAACTACTTCAAAGAGAGAAAACTTTCCAAAACTTTTAGTCCAAATATTTTCCTTGTGAACTTGGTTAAGGCTTTAAACCTTGCCATTTTATTTCAGTTGACAGTGGCAAGCCTTCAAAGTCAAGATGCAACCCACAATGTGTCTCTTGTTTGTTATGCAAACCTTTGAAAACTTGAGACTTTAGTGCTCATCTCATAATGATCTTTTTTTCCTGTGCAAGGAAAATAACACTGAACGGTGTATGTCCCCCTGTGTCTTCCTTCTGTTCCACTTTTGAGTTCAAAAGCCTTGGAAAAGTATTTCGCACATTTCTGTAATTACATCCAAAAGAAAACAAACAGAAAAAATTACTTTAGCTTTTGTATTTAAGTAATTAAATGCTGCTATTCCTATAGAGAATAACAGTAAATATTTTGCACAAAAGTAATTCAGAATAACTGACTGAATGTCTACCATTCACGAGACATTACTTTTAATGGTAATCTAAATATAAATTGTACTAAGTCAAACCTCAGGGACTCATGCTCAGTTTAATGCACACATAACCTGGCTCTGTAGCAGTAACAAAAGACAGTAACCTGAAACACAGACAGTTTTGAAAAATGTATAAAATGGTTTCAAACTTGAATTCCTTCTAATCTCCTGCAAACTTTTATGGTTTTACAATTTTTATAATTATATTTCCCTTCCAAACAGACTACACAGTAAAGCTGACTAAATACAAAGCACTGCCTAATGCAGCACATACATTCACTGACAAATAAAAAGCAAATCTTTTCTGTATAAAATCCGCTCTTAAGCTTGCAGTAATCTTCAGTGTCATTTACAAGAATAGCAGGTAAAGAGAAAGCACACACACTCTTTTACTGAAATGTTGCCTCTTTAATTTCCTGCCTTTTGTTACCAAACAATGGTGCAAATCCAACTTCTAAAGCATGCATGTATTTCATACAGGCGGGATGTCGAAATTGGCTGTCTGTAAAGGGGAACCCTTCTTACAATGAATTTGAATGGGAGGCTCTATTAAACCTACCACCCTTGTCAGCAAATACAGCTATTAATGAGACACTTGGGGAGGAAATACTCCGATTCCACTGAAATAAGACAGCATCACCAAGAGGTGGAATAGAAAATGGGTGGAATACTCCTAAGGAAAATAAAGATGGTGCTTTTAAGTGAAGGAAATTGATACATATAATTTACAATGAGAAAAGAACTAGCTTCCTTCTTTACGAAGCTATTAGCCTTAGGGTGCAGTGCGTTGGTTTAATTATGGGAAATTGCTCAAAGCCCTGCTGCTTTGATCTTGCCCCATGCAGGGGGAGGGTGCATGGCTGGGGCTGAAGTGTAAACCCGGCAAAACAGGGAAGCACAGGGGACTGAGATTTTAGGTGCACAATGGCCTGACTTCATGTTGAGGAGCAACAGTGAAGAGCCAGCAGAAGAGGTTGGTTGTGTTCAACATGAAGTCCTCCAAGGATTACCCACTCTTTATTCATTCCTACAACCCTGTGGACTCTCCACATTCAATGAGAAAAGAGAGACATGGAGTGTAAGGTAACTTAGTTTAATTTAGCAGAGTCTGAAGATATGATAACACCCTAGGACACATCATGACCAACTAGACTTTACAAAAGTGGTTAAAAACTGTCTATTCTTTGGATAGGATTGATTTCACCTAACCTTAGATGGCCACAAGTCAGAGTTCAAGTCCTTAGACATGACTCCCTATACTATCACTAAGAGACGCAGGTGCCAATGAGGGACCCAGCGAGGGCAATGCATCCCACATTAAGGTCTCAGTTCAGTGAGATTATTTGCTCTGAGATGTCATCTCTTATTGACTGGATTAGTGGCTTACTTGGCCACCTGTGACACCCACATTTTAGGTAAATATACAGAAAATCAGTCCTATCTTTAAACTTCACCTTCCTTTTCCCCAAATATAGGCTCTGCTCCCCTCCAGCATGAGCTTCACATCTTCCCAGGACCTGCAGAGCACCTAAACTTGTCCCAACTTGTTAAGAATGGTGCCTCATGTTTATGGGCTCATTGCTATGAGAGTAATTCATTACATTTTGAACCCCCTTTTTAGAGAGTGCTGGCTCCTTGATGCTGACTAACACTGACCGTGGTCTGGGCTAGACTTAGACCACTGTACTTATAGCACAGAACTTACTCAAGATCAAAGACAATTGTGGAGCTGATTTATCATGTTGATTTTTGCCCAAGATGCTGTTCTTTGCCCCACTCATGACACACAGAGGATATTAATTTGGTAAAGTGGATTTAAGCAGAGACTTTTTCAGCAAGCGCAAAGTGAACACTGCCTCCCACAAACTCAAGCACTCACATTTAAGAACTGCCAACTCAAGAATGCCTGAAAAACATTTTAATACTGTGTCTTCTCCTATAGGCTTCATATCCACTACTAAGTGTATAATAATTAGGGTTGTGAGGAAGCTTCCTGAGATGATTCAGTATCATCCCAAACGTTCAGACCATCCTCGGCCTCCTCTGATGAACACATGGGCCCCAGCTGATTTTGTTAGAAGCTCTGCAGAAAAGTTAACATTTAAAGAATTGGTCAACAAACAAGCACACCTGCTGCCTACAGCAGTGAGCACAGCCATTCTGGGGCAATTCAGGCTACTTTCTACATATTTTTTCCATTACTGGAAATGACCCCTGGAATGGCAATGGCAAAAGATAATCCTCCTAGCTGGATGCAGTTACTCCAGACTGATACCTCTCACAAGGAAAATTCAACAGTGCAAAATAAAGTGGTGGAAAAAATTAAGTCCACCCAGCTAAAAATTGTAGGAGGGTTTCTCCCCTATGAACTTGGAGGCATGGTAGAGGAAGGGAATGAGAGCTCCCAAAAAGCTGGCTGCAGATGCCTAACACTATTCTGCCCAGCTCAGATACAACCTAGAGTAGCTAAGGAGCATCTCGCTGCATTACATCAGATAAGAGATCTTGTTCCTGCTCCTCTCTCTTTTGCCTGATGCATCCCTCCAGCTGGCAGAGACAAGGGGCCTGGCACGAGTCAGCCCTCCACAGAGCTCCTCTGCACACAGACAGCTTCCGACTGGCTCCTTCTGGAAATGCAATGGGACTAACGCGGGTGGGAAAACTGACTCTTGTTTTATCTTCCTCATTTTCCTTCCAGTTTCTATTCTCTTCACCTCGCTCCAAATCTATCTTCAGACTTCAGCCTTTTAATATTCATTACACTTTCCCAATTCCCCCTTTTTCCTCAGAAAAGGCACATCTGTTGCTTTTACTTTCATCTCCTCCTCCTCATGACCCAAGTAGCTTCTTCTCTTTGTCATGTGTTATGCCTCTACTATTTTTGCTTATCACTTTCACTTAGCATGTATTCTGCACTGTGTTCTCTGTAGAATAGCACAACAGCAGCTAACGCACAGCACGGCAGTGCATGGCATTGGCACAACATCAGCAACTCTTTAAGAAAAAAGTCACATGGATTTTATGGCACATGGTTTCCAGATGCTAACATTGCATGTCTGTGGCCAAATCCAAAGTACAGGCACTAAAACTGGGGATTCCAGCTATTATTTCTATTCAAACATAATTTCTTAGGGTTTTACTTGAAATGCAATGGAGCGAACATGAACAGAAATGCCTGTTTTATTTGCAATGATGGAAACAAAGGCTGCCACCCTGATGAAAGAAATCAATGATAGAATTCCTTCTGATTTTAATGGGACCAGAATTTTACCCTAAAGCCTGAGATAAAATGCTTAGAAACGCTCTTTTAGACAATCACAACTGTTGGTATTTTGAATTACCTTATTACAGCTGAAATGAATTCCTGCAAAGAGGCCCAGGCACAGTCTCTCCCAATCCTAAACTTCATCTAAGTCTTCCTAAAGGGTTTGAGAAACCAGTGTCAAGCCTTAGGTTGGCCCCTCAGTGCCTGGGATTATCACCACATACATGCAGCCATGCACCCAAACAAGCTCTTTACCATTGGATTTGGGATTGAGACCCCCCATAAGTGGGAAGAGAAATACTGCAGGTTGCACGTGACACCTGAGCTCCAGGTGGGAACATCACTCAAAAGACATTTGAAGGCATCAGGCCTTTCTCTACGTTGTGGTTGGCCTCCAGAATTCATTCCTTTCAAGTGACATGTGGAAAACTGCAGTGCTTGGCTTTCTGTCTCTTGTCTTTTGTTTCCAGGACACTGAAACATCTCGTTACAGTGTATCCTTAAAACCCCGTTGGTGGCAAAACTCTGCTGTTTGCAATATTCAAGCAGATGAAAGGATTTTCTCTGCTGTTTGGTCCTGTCCCAGCCAGATTGAGATCCAGTGTGATTAGTGGGAAGCTATTACAACTCTGCCTTTTCTATACTATTCCAACCATAACAGCATTTTCTTCTATACACCAAATTTTAGCCTGTTTCTAAGGATGCCAGGCTTATGTGAGAATGCCTGGTGTGCTAGTAGAAAATCCGCCTGTTTATTCCTTGTGATAGCTTTTCAGCCATTTGGCCAATTTTAACCAAATTTAACCAATGACCAACATATTTGACATATGCTAAATATATTTTAAAATCTTACAAGTTTTGTGAAAGTGAGTGAACTAGGCAAAGCACAAGTTCCTACTTCTGCTCCTCTGAGGGACAGATACAGCTCCCTTCTTACTGGCAGCCACTAAAATGTCCTGTCTACGGAAAAGTCACATTCAGCATTTACCCCTTTACAGTCTACAGATGAATCAGTCTGAAGAGACACACCTGTGGGAAAACAGATCCCTGTTTTCAGTAGCCCACAATGTTCCTCAGTTCTTACAAAAAACCTGCATGTCCATGCTTTATAAAAGCAGATAAGGTGATGGGCAAAGCACAGGGTGGTAAGGCATTCTGCTACCTGGAGATCATGGTCTTTGCAACTAGAACCCAACTGTAGCTTTGAACAAAAGGGCAGATGCCACCTTAGACATTTAAACTGATTTATGACGGAGAGCGATTTACAATGCAGGCAGCGGGCAGCAGTAGTAGATCTCCTGTCATTACCTCTTGTAACCAGACTCAGTAATATAAAATTCTACTGCAGCACTGGGAGGACTTGCCAGGCAAAATTTTCTCAAATATATTGAAGAAAAAGCAAAGTAAACCAGACAAACAGAAAAGCAAGTCCTGTCCCCAGGTTGAGGCCACTGCAAAGGGCAATGCACACATCCAGGATAAGTCACTAGGGAAAAAACAAAGATTACTTACAGTGGACTTGGTAGTCTGTAATTTTGACGGTGTCTCTCTTTTGTTTGCCCACGATTTAATTCAGTCTGTAAAAGAAACAGCACATTGGAATCGTAATGCGCGTTTATTAAAATGCCATCTCAGCAGTGAGCACGCAGGACTTGCATCAGGTGCCCTGATGGAGAGGATTGCTTGGTAACCGAAACAGTACACAAACTCAGTCCCAACAGCTGGAGAAGCCCTTGGTGACTGCATTCACCTCCTTCAGCACATTTACCCTGATGGTGACGTGCATGCTCGTAGAAAACACGCTGCCATGGGGTATTCCTCCTCCTGGATGAGGCTGCAAGGGAAACCACCGTCCCATGTCCCAGCTTACTGTCCCAGCCCCATCACCAGTGTGGTGTATTTTTGTCTTTCCAGATAGGGCTGGCCCACCCTGCAGCCAGGAGCACAGCGGTCACGAGTCAAAGAGAGGAGAAACAAATGGGACCTTCACCCTGCAGCTCTATGTGATGGTGGAGAGGGGAGCACACCCTGGGTCCTGCTCCCACCTTCAGCGCAGCACTCGGAGTTGTGCTCTGTGGGTGAAGAGCTGTGGGCTGGACAGACTCACTGCTGAACTTCGTGCATCAAGAGACCATGGGGTCACACAGCTATCTCTTGCTCATACCCAGGGTCGATGAATGGTTTGGACCCAGCAATGAGCTATTTCCACAAGCCACAATTTATCCATCTGTGAGTCCCAATGATGTGCTGTGTCACATAACACAGAAAATAAATGCTGCCACAAGCAGCTTACACACTAAGAGAGGAAAGAGGGGATGTGCTCACAGGCAGAGGTGAGATGGATGTGAGCAAAGCAGGGAGATGCACATGGGCATTGCTGCAGAAAGAGGTGTACAGCAGTAGTTAATGCTGATGGGCTCTGCAAAAGCTCCTAATGTCCCTGTGCCCATTGCTAGCCCACAGAGCATCGTCAGGTCCATGGTGCCTGCTCTGGACAGCCAGTCCTCAGGCCACCCTCTGAGTAAGAAATTCCCAAACCACTGCCAACAATGGCATCAAGCCAATTATGAGAGCAGCTTCTAGACTGAAGGGGCTAAGTTGTGGGGCTCTTCAGTCCTCCTCCCCTCTTCCCCAAGGCACCATGAACAAGCAGCGCTCCTCTTTCCTCTCCAACATCTGCTTCTGCTGGAGAAAGGAGGACTCTGCTCTAACAGGAGCTGAAGTTCTTCTGAGTGGGCATGTGCAGCTAACATGGGCCAAGAACAGCCCTGTGCACGGGGGCAAGGGGACCTCCATGCTGACTCCCAGCTCACCTTCCCCCCATGCTCTGGGGTGAGTGCTGTTTCCCTAAGTGGGTACAGCTGATTGAAAAAGTAGTGACAGAAAGAAAAAGCACATCCTCCATTGCTCAGAGCAACACTTAGGACTGGCAAAAGATCTCTCCCTCTGTGCTCCTCCAGCTCAATGATAAAACAAGTTGTATCCATACGAAGTGTGAATTTCGCTCAGGCAGTTCATATCATCTGCAGCCCCCTCCCCTCTAACCCTGCTTCCAGCGGGTGTCCCACGCCATACTTACCCCACCGCATGCCCCCGGTCCGCTGGCAGAGCGGGGCGAGGAGGCAAAGCATGGAGGGGAAGGGACAAGAGCCATGGGGGGAAAGGCTGCAGGCATGAAAGGGCTGCCCAGCGCTGTCAGTGAGAACGGAGTGTACGATTACAAAGGTACGGGAGGGCTGTCCCAGGGAAGAACCCACCGTGGTGCAGGCGAGCAGGAAGGGCAGCTCAGCGGGAGGCTGGACGTGCTCCCCAGGGGAAGCCGATTGCTCGATGTGTCTGAACTTCACCGCTGCCCGAGCCGCTCAGTGCATTCAAATCCTGCCCGGCTGAAATACACCTGCCAGATCTCCCTTCTGTCCAGGGGCAGACGCACAGAGCAAGTTTTATTCTTTCTCATTGGCAGCTGATTGTTAGAAAATAAATAATTTCTTAAAATAAGGATTTTTTTTTCCTTCTTTCTTTTCTTGTTTAGGAAGCAGCAGGTTTTTGTTTTAAAGCTACAAACTCAGGCATCTACCAACACGATTCACATGTTTGATTCTTAAACCAATTTCACACGTGCAACATCTGCCGAGTTGCTGTGGACTTGCCGAGGGGAGAAGGCAATCCAGTGCTAAACTCAAGTGACTTGGGTTCAATTCCCACTTCGGTTACACATTTCCTGTGTGAAACTGGGCAAGTCATATCATCTACGGTCCACATTAGTCCCCATTTCTAAAACGGGGATACTTCCTTATTTCACAGATGTGTTGTGAGTCATCCATTAATGTCTGTGAGGCCCTCAGATACTACGGGAAGGGAGAGACCCACAGAGATAAACAGGGATCCATATAACTAGAAACAGACGGGAAGACATCCAGGAGACTTTCTGTGCTCATGAAAAACTGTAGGATTGAATGCTGTGCTTATTAACTTTTACTTACACCCCACATGGTTTCAGCAGCTTCCCTCCTCACCTTTCCAGGCAACAAAGGGCACTGGTACCTGCACCATGAAGAAGGCAGACAACTAAAAGCAACTCTGCATTTTGCCAACAAGGCATGTGCAAAGGATTAATCTGTTTTCATAACATAAAACAGTTTTTCCAGAAAAGCATTTGAGTCGGAACAGAGTAATTATTGCAAAATCTGCATATTTTAGAGCTAAATATTCCCAGAAATATCACCATTGAAACTAGAAGGAAAAAAAAAAAGCAACAAGCCCTGTGCAGCCTGGCAAGCATCACCACCAGAAACCCAGAGATGGAGCAAGGCTCTCTGCACCACAAACCCAGATATGGCAAAAGGCAGCTGAGAGCTCCCTTCCTCCTGGTCACACTCGAAAAACGCAGAAGACACAGCAGTTTCATGCTACCTTAGAGCCCAATACTCAGCTCTGCCCCATCCAATGCAAACCTCTGGTATGGTTTTAAGGCAGACCCAGCTCTTGCACAGAGTCTTGCCTGTGCTGCCTGGACCAGCTCACGGCTGCTCCATTTCCACCATTAAGCACAACTGGGAAGTCAGGCTCCTGCAGACAGGAAGGGCATGACAATATACCACTCTCATATTCCAGAGGGTTTGTTGGGGTTTTTTTTACATTTGTAATGAAACCAATCCTGTTTTCTTGCAAACAACACTCACGAAAACCAAGTTCTCTTGCAATGTTTAAGATGACCCTCAAGAACCATTCACTACTTGTGACTGAAGAGGGATTACGTGCATCACCATCACATCTCCTCCAGAAGATTGTAAAAAATCTCTGCTGCTTTCACTTCTCACACACTTACTGGCGCAAGAAAGTCATTAGTAAACTAATATTTTGAAACTACTGCTGCATAATGATTCTTTCAAAATTAATATGAATTGAACGCTCCAGACCTGCCAAACCTAGAGTGGGAAGCCAGCTATCGGTGAGATGGCGATTCTTTCCAAGTTAATGTGTCTTGCATACAGCTAAAGCAGCAATTGCCTTTCCCCGATAGTATGTTCCCCCTGCTGAGACTTATGGTTAAACTCATGTATTGAGAAACCTTCCAAAACGTTTCTACATAGTTTCAAACCACAGGAGTGAAAAAAAAGAAAGGGACAACTACAGTTCAGATGGAGTTTATGATTTCTGCTCAATCGCGTAATTGTAGGGTGAATCAGTGGGGAATGAGGTTTTAGTCAATACCACAGCCCCTGGTCTCATGGCCAGCAGTCTTTGTAGAGATCAGCTGAAAACGGTTTCCCTTGACCCTCCCCTGACTTATCGATGAACCTCGCCTCAGAGACTGCCTTGATTTTCTTCCATGGATAGCACACAGCCATGTCTGGACAGTCTTGCTGAGCACAAGAGTCGCTGCACACTGGGTGCTCACTTCTCCATTTGCCTTGTGCAAAAGCCAACCAGCCAATGGATAGTGGAGGTATGATGCAAAACCCAGGCAGATATAGGGATTGTCTCGCATTATTTTGCTGTTTGAGAAGCAGAATGTTGCTTCAAGATGAAGCTTGTCCTTCTGCAGAGAGTACACACAAAGCCTAGACACTGAGACGGAGTGAATTTCTTCCATGTCACAGGCCCTCAGGGTCGGAAAATGGATCCTGGTTCCTTTTATTTACTGGTAAAAGAGTAGGCACAGTTGCTCTGAAGTTGGAGTGTGGAGGTTTGTATCTGCAGCTAGTCACTACCCTGCTTCTCCTGCCCTGAGGAACTGACTCCCCTCACTGTCTGGTGAACTCAAAGGTTGGGACGGAGCAGAAGGAAGCGCACTACGGGAAGTTGAACAAAGAGAGATGAACCACGATGGAGGTCAGTCTGCCAAAATGTTAAGAAGCAGATAACAGGCCAACTTTCAGACATCATACTCAATGTTGTCTCATAGCATGGGGCTCCAGTTTGAAAAGACCTGTAAGCAGCCGCTGGGACAAGGAGGGGGTCCCAGCCAGACCCATTGCACCCTTGCAGCCAGGGTGGTCTGCAGACCTGCAGCAAGTCAGACAGAGCACAGGTCACAAAGCTGCCGTTTTGCATGCGTAGGAGTCTGGGCTCACTGCACACATCTTGTCAAGCCCTATGCAAATACATACCAGACCCAGAACTCCGCTGTGCTGCAAGCAGAGTACATCATCTGTATTTGAGAACCAAAATTAATATCACGGTAACACAGCAGTGATTTTAGCACTCTGTGAAAAATGGACCCCAAATCATCTACCAAAATGGAAACAAGTTTGTCCCAGAACTTTTCATATTTCCTTTTACCCTGCAATGATACACAGCAAGTCCCATGTCCTGGCTCCTATTCACACACCTGGACTGTGCTGTCCTTAAGGGACCAGTTTGGAACCTCTTCTCTCGTTGACTTCAGCAGAACAATTAATGGAGTAAAGGTTTACCCAGCAGGCAAGTCTGCAGCTACGTAAATTAGATGGTCAGTTAATCACTATGCAAAACAGTACTGAATGGCAGAAAAAAGACAGCAGCAGCAAGGAAATCATGACTGTGTGTAATAATGAGATTAATTCCCATTTCTTGTATTCAGTGTTTTATACACACAGATTTTACCACCCATGATTTAGACCCCACACCAGACTACATAACTCTTATATCATTTTGCTTCGTTAAGTACAGAGAGAAAGCTCTGTGAAAAGGTTGTAACTGTGTTCTTTTCAGACTGGAGCTAGTAATAACTCGTTTAGCCTTCCACAGCTCTCCACAGCAGGGGTAACGCCAGGGACAAGCCTGCATGTCCTAGCTTCTTGCATGACGCTCACCGGCTGAATTAATATATTTTCCTTTCCAGTTTATCTTGCATTTCATGGGCTTCCTGAGAGTAGTATTCCTCTCAGGCTTCACCAAAGAAAAAAAATTTGGAAAAAAAAAAAAACCCAACCAACAAGTGTCATGGGCTTGTTAGCTGTATTGTTTAACTCAGCCTCTGGTTTTCTAACAGTTGGTTACTGTAGGAGTCGAAATCATTCCACAATAGGGAAAATGAGGAATTTTGGTGTATTTCATTAATAGAAGAAGAGAGCGCTACTTGTGGCTAATTGCAGAAGTGACCAGAAACAAAGCACTGATGGAGTGTTTAGGCAGCGAGGCGCTGCCTTGACCAAGTGCTAGTATGGGCTGCGTACCATCCTGCCCCATGGAGAACTCATCCTTCTGCCATAGTCCAGACGAGTTTGCCCTAAAGATGTACTTGCAGGACACAGATGGGTCAGTGATGTTGCCTGCAGGGCACAGCAGGTTTGTAGGACTGAACAAACCAAATGAGGAATTTGAAGACAAAGAAAACAATAAAAAGAAACTTTTAACATGCAAATTCCATCTCTGCTCCTTGATAATTTTACTCTGCAAGCTATTACACAAACTGCTTTTTGTCTCATTAACAATAAAGCAGAAGCAATTAAGCAAAATGCAATAAAACTTAAGCAAAATAAAATTAAAACAGACTCCAAGATTATTGTATCATCTCACTAAAATGACAAAGTGACCTTTCAAGCTGACATCACAAAAAGCTGCCAGTTTGCTTTGAATACAGAAGCAAGGAGAAGAAATGCTACAGAAAACGTCTCTATGCAAACAACATCTCTCACTGGGACTGTAGGTCGCTGGTGGCTGTGAGCTGCATTATCATTCATCCCCATGCAGAATTACAGTCCAAGCCCACAATAAGGCTCCCTCTCTTTATACAGGCATAGCAAAATGGGGCAATGAAGCATCCACTCCTGAATACATTTGCACCTTTGTGTATATCTACATATACGTCAAACTATGCAACAACACACAATGCTCAATCAACTCATTGCTTTAATTGTCAAAACAGAAACAACTGCTGAGGTTTTACCAGTTTTGGTTTGCCATCCTTTCAATGTCAGCATATACATACACCCAAACTGACGCCCTTTCGTCCAATGACTCAATTTTTTTTCCTGATGAATTGATTTGTGCAAGATTACACAGGAGTTTCAATTTTCCAACCTTCAGATACACAACAGATCTGAAAAAAACAGGTATTCTTTAAGCAACATGTTCCTGAGATGGTAGAACTGGGCTGCAAAGTGCCTTGTAAATGCACTGTCCCCCAGCCCCCAGCCTGCAAGGGGAGCAGCTCAGAGGTGGCAAACAGAAACCCTGACCTAACACCTGAAGACAACACGATGGTCTGCCTCGTGATCCAGCCACCTCCACCCACCCTCACCCTCACTGCACACGCATTTCCAAGGCCCTGCAGACAGAAGGGCATCTTGCCGTTGGTTTCTGTAATCCATTGCTGTTAGCAGAGGAAGATGTTCTGACAGCTGCTACTGGCTGACACACGGGAAACAAACCAGAAACCAGCCAAGCTGGAAGCAGGAGCAGCTACTGCCCGAGCCAAGGCTCTGCCGTTGGCAGTTGTAGCATCTCGCATCCTGTCTGGATGGGACAGAGAGGGACCTCTGCCATAATTCACCAATGGGTGGCAGGTTCCTTTCTGTAATATATTACTGGCAGCCCAAGTCTGGTGTTCATACTTTGTTTTGGCTAGCCCATACATACTTACTTTTTTTTTTTCTTTTAATGTTTTCTGGTTTATACTTCAAAAAAAATAAATCATTAAATATCTATGGGTTTTTGTCATTTCCCTCTCTGAGAAAACAAAGTAAATTTACAGGTCTTTAGCAAACGCTTGGAACATGCCAAGGGCTGCATCCTTCCAGAGTTTAAATGCCAGTCACTGGTAAAGGTGAGAAGCATTTGAAAGGCAGCCAGGAAAATCTGGAGTATCACATTCGACATGTACAATACTGAAATAAGCCAAAAGCATGCAGGCCACAACCTCCAGAGCTCCTCGCAGAGACAACTGACTGGCCTGCTCACCACAGCATTCTCCCACAGCTTCAGCAAAACTAACACACGCTCAGCAGAAAGTTTCCACAGAAAACATGAAAAGCTTTGCCCTCTCAGCTTGCTGATTTTTTTCTCTCTCCTCAAGGAAAGAAGAGAGGGATCAAGGCTGATAAAGTACCCCTGCCGTGAAGCTTGCCATTGCTCTGGCTTTAGAAAACACGGTGCTGACACAGGACCAAAGCTGAGGAGCTCGCTGCTGAATCAACCCCACAGCTCTGCCTTGCTAAGCCATCGTCCCAGGGAGCTGCAAACACAGAAGGGAGGAGACAAGAGGAAAGCACTGATCATACACAAAGGGAGCAGAAAGAAGTCACTTTTTCGCAGTAAACTGCAATATCAAGGCATGTCAGAATGAACCTATCTGTCCTTAATTCTAGACCCCTCCCCTCAGAAAAACCCAACCACAAAAGCCACCATAAAACAGAGCAAATGCACAGCCACACTGCACACCTGCATGACATCCCTGGTGATGGGAAGCAAACAGCAGTGGGCAACCTCCCCTGCCTGCCCAGCTTCAGTAAAGGTTGTGTGCTGCTGCCTCCAGCAAAAGGATTGAGTTATAAACCTGGTATAAGCACAAGAGCCAAACAGAGCCAAAGGATCGGAGTTTTGCATTGCAGGCTCTTGCTATTGGTTTTGTAACTCTGGTAGGAGCTCCGTCGGAGCAGACCCATTTCTCATGCCACCCAGAAGTCATGCTACTCCCATGCTACCCAGGGTGAGTTACCAGTCTGCATAACTGCAGTTCGCCCAGAGGCTCAGAGCCAGAAGAAAGCAGCTTTCTTCTCCATGTAGCAAAAAGCAAGCTTGTATTTTTTGCCTCGCTTCCCTGGATCAAGGCATACCGGGTGGGTAATCCCTGCTGCTGTGAAGAGTTTGCATCACTTCAGGTCATGACCTCACCGGATCTCACTGGCTACATCAGGATCTGGAAGACGCTGGTATTTTGCTAGAGGTCTGCAGGGAAATCCAGGCGGAGATTCAGCAGACGGTTTCCCTACCCGGGAGGAGCAGCTACATCAGTGCCCCCAGGCCAGGAGGTTGGCTGAAGTTTGTGATTGAAATCTGAGGACCGATCATTAAAGAGCCTATAAGCCCTTCTGGGCAACCACAGCCTGAAATTCCCACATTCTGTTGGACAGGAGGGTTTCCTTTCCTTGCTGCCCTGCAATACTGTGCAAGGTTGCTGCATGGTCTCGCCCAGCTGCCCTCTCTCCATGCACAGTATTCCAGCATCAGAAGTGATGCACTGAGTTAACCAAGTTCCTACGTGCTCTAATATCCAGTAAGGATAGAAGATACTATAGAAATATAAATACATTATTAATTCTCTGAAATAGGATGATGCAAAAGCAGGATCTAGATGGGGGAATTACTGCATCTGTCTGCAGCCCCTGACAAGAAAAAAAATAACCAGTAAGAGCTCTTCCAAAGTAGTGCATTACTTTCTGGACACAGCATCAATACACAATGCTGTATTATTCCTGTCTGTATGTTATTTAACCAAACACAAAGAGGAGATGCTGAAAGATTTCTGTTTAAGTGACAGTGAAAAAAACCCTGGAATCTCAGTGGAAAAAATTCAACAAGCAAACTTCCCCCACCGATTCAGGACCAAAGACAATGGAGTTTTTCCTATCGTCAATGAAAAGAAAGCCAGAAAGAGAAGAAAATGGTCCTTTTATTCCCTACAGCCAAAACCAGCTTCTGATCCTATCACCAGATTGGCAACCTCCTATTTACAGAAACAGTCTTGACTCGTTGGCAGCATACATTGAAATTCATTTATAGTTTGTCACATAACAGAAATGGTGAAAAAAAAAAAAAAAAGAAACCCATATTACACACATGAGCAAGTGCCTGCTTGTCCCCAATGCCACCCTCATCTTGAAAACTTCCTTGATAAAGACTGCTGTGTTTTTGTTACGTGGCGGGGGAATTGGTAGAAGAGTCAGTTTAATTAACACAACTTTTCTCAAGATAAATATTTTCTCAAACATTGCGGAGCTGCTGAAACACCATGCATTGGCAGCTGGGCAGATGGAAGCAGATCTACCAATGAACTCAGAACCAGCTGCAATAGATGGTGCAGCTCATTCAATTTCTCCTCTCCAGCAACATGCCTCAAACCTCACTTTGAAAGGATAATATATATATTGCAGATGTCTGTGCACACACACACATATATGTACATTAATGATTCCAAATTACAAGCTGCACAGCTCTTTGCAAACAGCTATGAAGGGTGTGAAGACACGTCACTATTGGAAGACCCTGGTGTTCCTCAGCCCAATGGCGTGGAGGTTCAGAGGGAAATGTCACGTTTTAGAGTTCTCATACTGCCAGTAAAGGCCAAGCCAAGTCACAAAAAGCAGAAATAATTTTAAATCAAGATATACATTTGTTTAACAGGAAAGAAAGAAAAAACATGACTGAGTTTGGAGGGAATGTTGTTAGCTTTGTAGGAAGAAAAGAATCAAGTCTGGACAGTGTTTGCTTCCTTGTCATCGCAAGCTCTACAAAACTCCCTTGTATGCACATACAAAAATACACCTTATGCCAGTGAAATGAAGGGGCATTTAATGAGAACCAGAATGTGTTTTGGTTAATTTCCAGGTGATTGGCCTCTTATTAACAGATACTTCTTGTAGATGAATGCAAATATTTATGTAGGAACCCCATCGGCTGTATGTCCACCTATTCCTGTTTTTCCCCTCATAAACCTGTTCCTCGGAATCCACAGCACCAGCAGCCACTGGGGGAAGGAGACAAAACCCAGAGCAGGATTTTCCATGTCTTCACCACTCTCGACAGGATCTCCTCCGCACCAGAGAGTCTCAACTCTTTTAGATCCGATTGGATTAAAGTATCAATCAAAAATTCCCCATCCGCAACTCCTACACAGGGATGCAGCTAGACCAAATATTCGCTCTAGCATCTGCTGCTTCCAATGGACTGTTGTGGCTCTATTGAGAGCTAAGGTGGTTTTGGATAGGGAAGCTGCTCTCCACTTTGGTGGGACAGATTTACTGAGCGTATAGCAATGGGGCAAGACAAAGAACAATTCTTTACCAAAATGAAGACCTGGAGACTTCTGCCTGTGCCTGAGATATGACAGGCATTCCTAGTTTTAAAAACCAATTTAAAAACCAAGAAGCCTGGTGCTACCTTGTCCTTTTCTTGCTCTGAGTCTCCAGGCTGCTTCAGACAATGCTACTTCCTTACATTTTCCTTCCCCTTACCTCTGTTAAGGTTTGAAAGCTCCAAACAGGAACAAACCTCGGGATGCAGACCTGGCGTACAAAGCCATACAAGTCCACCACACCACCTAGTCTGACAGCTGTAGGTCATGCATGGACTTGGAGTGAAGGACAAGCAGGAGGAGCCACCCCAGAAGAATCTGCTCTATGAGACTTCCAGCTTCATCCCACTCCCAATCAACTGTGCAAAACCATCCAAACTTCACAGCATGGGAATGGCCTTGGTCTTCTTCGTTTGGGGCCACCTGAATACGTCAAAGGAAGAGCTAATGTGTGAGATTTCTCTTTGCTACATCCACCTGTTTACTTTTGTAAGGCAGTTACTTAGACAACCTGGTATTCATGAGAAGCAACTCAAGTTTTGTGACTTTTATTAGTATTTCATTGGCCACTGAAATCTGTCCAGTGAAGGTACCTGCAGATGGAGCTGGTGAATTGAGACGTGACACTGAGAGTCACCATTTTTTGTCAAAAGCAGATGGGAAGTTACAGAACTTACCGCAAATCAAAGGGAAAGGGATCTTACGTATGGTCTAACCTTCTGGCAATATTTCAGCAGAAACTGTATATGCTGCTATCATATTCACAGACTGGATAATTTATCCTAACTTATCAAAGCTGTAAGCAAAATGACATCTTAATGTACATCAGGAGAATGAGACCAGTGACACAAACTCCACTTTCTAATCCTAATAGACTTATGGAATTTGCTTCTAATAGCTAATGAATTAAGAATCAACCAATTATGTGTACATTTATTATTATGCTTCTAATGAAATAAAGTGTGAGTTTCTGTTTAATTAGAAATGAGCTCACACTGGTGACCAGAGACACCTTTAAAACATCTTTGAGCACTTCACAACTGAGCTCATCAGGGCTTTGAGTTGGAATAGCATTAAGGAAATGATATGAAGGTCAAATATTAAAGATTTCAAGGCAAATAAATATTTTTCAAAGCCTGGTCCCAGAGCCCCAGCAAAGCAGGTGGATATATCTCTGTGCATAGTCATCCAAGAAATCTGAGATCATATTCCGTCTGCTTAGCACAGAGCTCAAGAGAAACTAGTTAGGCTTTAAAACGTTTATTTGGTGATATTTTTAAAAGAATTTAAATGTCTTCGGCAAGAAAAAATGGACAAAGATTTTCATTAACACTTCCAACCTGATTGTTTTCTTTAAAAGCAGGTTACCTTTTTCTAAGAAATTAAAATAACAGATCTTAAACCTGCAGAGAACCTAGATCCAGAAACTACTCATGTGCCTCGGCTGCTGATCCAAAAAGCCTCCTGCTTTGCAAAGCCTCAGGAGGAAGAATGCTTCAAAAAACCTCACCTAAGATGAAATCTCTAACTGATTAAACAGCTAAGAGATCACAAAAAACCCTCATTATTTTAATGCAAGCAAGAAATTCTTTGGTCAAAGACCACACTAGGTACACATCTGAACTTTAGATTAAGTGGCTACTTTAAAAATAACAACACTTAAAACCATCAAGTCGACATCTGCTGGCAAAACGGGTCTTCAGCCAGTGGTTCATCTCTCCTCCTGACTATGCCATAGCAGCATGAGAAATAACAAGAGAAGTTTATGAGAGTACTGACAACCCAATTTTTGTCCAGATGCTTTGGTTAGATCTAGTAATCCTCACATCTGGATTCACAATAGGCTCTCCTGGCGTATCCCAGAGTAGCAACAACTTTTTGCAAAATACCGTCTACAAAGCACAGCACTAAACCTCTAACCAGCAAGTCTTTATTTAAAGGGCTACTGAAAACAAGCCACAACTACCTCCACCTTAATATAAAGACCATGTCTATTATTCACTGCAAGCTATTTTTGCTGGGTCCACGGACAGACAACTGCCTGTTAAAACTACCCTGTACAGATGCACCAAGTGTTGTAACAAGACTTCTGTCTCTACCTTCCCCTCAACATGCAAAACAATGTTTGTAGACGAGGCAAGTCTGAAATTGCCTCCAGTCACTTTAGGAAAGGTTAAAAAAATATATTAAAAAAAAAAAAATCTATTAAGGGGCCAGCATTCCTGCTTTATGCCTGAGCATTAGCAGGCAAAAAAAGAGAATAGCTACAGGCCTTGACAGGAATGAAGCAGACCTTCATTTACTGGTGTAGGTCTGTTTTATGGCTGCTGTCTCTGCAGACACTACTCACTGGCTTTAGGCAGCAGATAGCAGAGACTGTCTTTTGTCTGCTCGGCAGCCGAACAGGACAGTTATGTCAGTACAAGCATAAAACAGTGGGGGACAGGTTCAAAAAAGGTGTTGGATGAGGTTTCTGCATGCCCCTAAACAGACGGCTCCAGTCACATCTTGTTAAGGAGGGGAACTCAGAGATCTCTCGTTAATGTAACCAACAGCAAGGCTAGCGCTGGAGGAAGAGTTCTTGTCTTTAAATAGACCAGCTGATACAGTCGGAAACACCCAGACCAGCTTTCAGCCACACCAGCCCTGTTGCAGATCAATAATGCTACAACTTCTGCAAGAGCAAGTCATTAAAAGAAATGAGCAGCTCTCACGCCGCCAGGGTGGGAAAATGAGGTGCAGCAGTAGACGTGTCCCCCGTGGCGTGGTATAAAAGGGCAGGTAGCTACTAGACTGTCTGCTTTCTCTCCCGCTCACCCCTTGCTCAGCAAGTCAGTCTGCAAGATCAGTAATTCTCTCTGCACGTTTCCTTTCGGTTGCGATCACAGGCTCCGGGTGCCTGGGGCGTGCCCCGCAGCAGGGGGCAGGATGTGGTCCCACACCTCCTGTGCATGCTGGCTTACTGGTGCGCAACATACAGCACCCCAGTCACAGCCCAGCACTTGGAGGGCTCGGAAGCCCTGCAGAAAAACACGTCATGAAGGTTGCTTAGGTTTCCCCCCAACTCCTCCACCACCTCGGTAGCTGCCCACAAGCCGCCCAGGAGTTTCACTCCTCCACTTCCAGGCTGCAGCTAGTGAAGAGCACTTCTGTGCACGCCTCCCAACACGCTCGCTGCATCACCCATGGCTCCTCCATCATGCCGGGCTGCAGACCAGAAGGTGGTGCTGCAAGAGTGGTGGAGACGCAACCACCTGATCTGAGCCGGGGTCGAAGATGCTGAATCATCCTTCGAGCTTCGTAAAGCCTATCAGACCTGCTCACCCAAACCCAACAGGGTCCAAAGCTGAAGGAACCCAAGCAATTAATTGGCCATCTGGGTAGGAGCCCTTTTCTGAGGAACGTGAAATTACGACCTTGGGGTTTCTGCTTTGCAAAATTTTCCTCTTTGAGTCTTTTGCATTCATTCATGAACAACAGGACTGTGGGGGAGGAGAGCCATAAATATGGCCCTGCTCTGGTTGCAGAGAGAGGACACTTGGGCAGACAAGTAGAAATCTGACCACATACCCAAAAAGAGAGAAACATGCTTTCTCCCTCACTGCCTTTTTTTTTTTTTTTTTTTTTTTGGTCCTTTTTTTTTCTCCTAAAAGTCAGTTTGGAAGATACTGTCCCTTCCCACAGCAAAAGTAAGTGGCATCCTTACAACCAAACCTGGAGTTTAAGAGAAGGATCCCAGAAATAAAAAAAAAAAGATCATCCAAAAAAGAGGGAAGTTCAAGCCTGGATGCAAAAGTGTTAAATTAAAAATACATGAACTGCATGATAATTGCACAAGAGCTTGTTTGTTTTCACCGTGAGCTTCTGCACAGCTCACGAACCAAATACTATGGCCTGCGGGGGCTCCATAGGCTATTCTGTGATGCCAAGTCCTAAAGCAATGAACTGGTGTGCAGTTAGTCCAGCATTTGTTTGGGGAATTCCTATTCTTAGCCCTAGACTGAAGAGCAAACAACATTCATGCTCACATTTATGGGGCACTACACATAGAGAATTTCAAGAAAACAATTATACTGTAGTCAAGGCCCTTGATTTTTTGGAATAAACATTTCCAGCAAGATTAAAAGCTTAATTTTCAAAATGTGATGCCACAATCTCACATGGTCTTCAGAGATCCTCAAATGTTAAGACCAGAAGACAGCATGATAAATGATAAAGCCTGACCTCCTGCTAAACAGAGGCTGCAGAACCTGTCAGACATTTCTGCATCAAGCTCATTCCTTGTCCTTGAGCCTCAATGTCTCTTATGCACATAGAAAACAGTCTTGATTTAAAGACTACAAATGGTGGTAGAAGAAGCAGTTCTCAGTTAAGATGTTCCAGTGATTGATTTCTTCTCTGCTAAGATTCTGTTCCTTTTTTCTAGGCTTACTTTGTCTAGCTTCATTGCCCAAACCCTGCATCTACAAAATTAAATACTGGACTTTTTTTTGTTGTTTTTGCTCTTCGAGGAGAAATACCCTGACGATCACAAGCCAAGAACAGATCTTTGTGGGCCCTTCCTAAAACCAGCCATATATGTTGTAATTCCCCACCTACAATTACTACTTGAGACCTATTTGGGGTAAGAGAAACATACTTTAAATTTTAGACCTTACACAAACCAAAACATAGAGAATTCTTGGAAACATGCTTCTTTTTCAATCAGCCTTCTATACATCTTACACAAACTTTCTAGCTGCAACTGGTTTTGCGGTCTGCAGAGGCTGACTGTGACACTGTGGAACGACTTTTGATGAGCAGCAATGGTCAGGAGCCAGAAACCATCATAATTTTCTCTGGTCATAGAGACCCTATGGTGCTGAAGGTCAAAGTGAAAAAAAAAAAAAAAAAAGAGGTATTTCTATTCTTTGCAAACTAGTTGACATTCCAGTACCCCCATCTGGCTATCCGCCAATGGCAAAATTTGTATTTTTTTTTCTGTAGCACCAAGATTTTTAAAATGTTATTCTTAAATACTGTAAACAAGAAAAAAAAAAGATTTTTTTTTTTTCTTAGCAACTGCAGGGCTTAATAATCACAGAGTGCATAGTACCCGAGACTCAAAGTTCAACACAAGGCAACCATCAGCCCCTGCAGTTTCCCTATTAGCTCCCCAGTGCATGGCTTGAGGACTGGGTATGCGGGCTGTTGTTTTTAAAGCTATGTTCCAGTTACTTAAAGCAACAATAAATCTGCAGGGCTATTATAGCAATTTAAAAAGTAAACCTAACAGGGAAGCAAATTTGGTAGCTGTTCCATCTGGCTGGCAGATTGAACAGAGCCAAGCTGCACTCGTTATTTTAGGAGGGACTTAGAGCAAGGTCAGCCATTAAGACCAGCTCTGGAGCCGCTTCCCCCAGCAGCATGGAGGAACTGGTTTACTAGAAGACACTGCATAAATATTTTGCTGAGCTGCAAAAGGAGGAAGCTTCCCCAGCCCCGGGCTGACATGTGTCATGATGAGTTCCCAGGCACAATGCTCAATGAATGCTATTATACGAAAGGGTGTTTATTTCACATTGCAAAGTGGTTGCCAGAACACACAATCACGCGTCTTACCCGACGGCCCTGCAGGCTGCCACGGAGAAACTCCTCTCCGAAAGAGAATGAGACGATTATGTTGGGATTAACACTTTGGCGGCAGCAGCGGGACTTCCCCCAGTCCCTGCACCGCTTCAACCCCTGACCAAGCAGCACCAGGGGCACAAACGTTGCCATTGATGTCCCCCCACATCCTGGTGAGCTATGAAAAATTTCAGTGCAGGCAGGTGAGACGGGGGTTCTTCCCACTTCTTCACTGGTTTCATTATCTCACCCGCTCACCGGCTTTGATGCTCTGCAGATGATCTCGTTCCCTCCACCGTGAGGCAACACAAGGAACAACCTTCTCTGAAAGGGCTGCACTGTAGTGCTGGGCAGATCTAATCAAGAGCTGAAACGTTTTTATTTCCCTGGGGTATTTCATTTTCACTCCAATTGTCATTTTCTTAATGAAGACAAATGAAGGAAACACCAGGTTAAAAAGCCTGTATCCTTGCAAGTAAAAACAATACGCCTCTGCTCAGCCTCAGCAAAGGTCCTGCCTTGCATGCTTTTGCCTTGATAACAATTCTGATTTTCTTTAACTGCTTTTGGACTGGGTGACTGCTCTCTTTGAGGCAGCCATTACTGAAATGCACAGTAAATAAGATCAGAATTAGGCCTAATTTGACCCTCTGCTCCTATCCCTACTGCCAGTTCGAAACACAACGAATTTATCCAGCAGCATGTTTTAATCCAGGATCCCAAGTCCAACACGAGCGAATCCCAGACACCCCCACAAAAATAGAAATGCATCATTCCTGTATTACAGCTGAAACACAGGATCCTGGAAAAGTGTTGAATGACAAGCCAGTATCAGAGCTGAGCCCAGACATCCTGTTTTGCCTCCTCTTATCATAAGCTTCTCTTTTTCCATTCTAAAGAACCACGCTGTAAGCAAGCAATGATATTTTTCTCCCATTTCCCATGCAGCAATCTTTCCCTTGAATTGTGTGGTGAAGCCTCATCACTTCTTCTAGGAGGGAAAGAGGATCACTGTCTACTTCACTGCAACATGCTGCAGGTTAATGCCACCATAGAAAACTCTAGGAAGCAAGAGGTCTTGAGGGTGCTGTCAAGCTCTGAAAGGCATAGTCATACGAGAAGGAGAGGAGGTGGAAGATTACAGACTAGCACCCAATCCTCTGATACCGAGAGGGCTTTGACCTCAAAGAGAACAGGATCAGACTGTGGGTTTATGTATATCATCATACAACCTTTCATTTCTGTGATCTGCTTTCCTGTTGTTTAGCAGTGAGATGTGGACATCTCTACATGGCCAGGGCTTTTTGGCCATCTGTGGTACGCAAGGATACCAGTACAGTCATCGCTTTAAGTAATAACTCTCCTCTATGTCTCTCCATGAAGTATTAATGTTTTGTAATACATTTGCACCACAGGACAGGTCTGGAGAAGAAAAGTCACATTTGCAACTTCTGTGGGACAGGCTCTTCTCTTGCATGCATCAAGTTTGGTACAACATCACCCTGAAACACGACTGGGCATTTCAGATGCAAACAGGTCTTCTTCAACTTGTGCTTCCCTTTGCCGAGGTGCACCAGCAAGAGGACAGGACACACTGGCTGGTTCTTGCAAGAGGAAGGAGCCAAGTACAACCTGGCTTCTAGCAGGGAGTTTGTTAGTGCTAGACACATTGCTGGCAGCACAAAAGCAAGTTTTCTGGGTGGAGTAAAGGTGACCTTACGTCTTCCACGATCCTAGATCGCTTATACGAACACCCTACAGGAAGCAGCACTTCCTCTTTTAGGCCCACGGTGGCAAATCCATGGCCATTGGGTCACCTACTGCCTATGAGACCTGCTGACATGGACCACGAGCAGACACAACCAAGCCTACTGCTGCTCTGCTCCAAATCAACAGGAAGAGCAAACGATGGCATACCTTCAGCGTGGTGATTATTTGTTCAGTATTGCTGTCCCAAAGCTGGTAGGCTGGAGATCACTGTTCTTGAGGTATTTGGCCTTTCAAAGACACTTCAAGACAACAACCTTGAGATCCTGCCACTCTCACGGACATACAAGAACCACTGTTATTGATAGTAATTTCAATAGTCTATTCGGGGTACTTGAGCCATTTCTGCTCCCTTCAATTCTTTCCATTCTTTTTCCTTATTTCACATTCATTCCTAAATAATCTCTAAGCGTGCACTAACCCCAGGAGATGACACATCTTGGCATTGGACAAGAGGCCAAAGGTTTTCTTTGTGACCTGCTCACATGGTTGGCTGGGCAATAGTGACCATGAAGTAGCTCAGCAAAGAAGACTTGTTCTTCTTAATGTTAAAAAGAACAAACTTGTCCCACATGTTGTGAGCTACAGCAAGGAAGCTGTTCCCCCCAAGATGTGGAGATATTTGGTGACACTGTGGGAAGGGAGAGTCATCTTCTGCTCTCTAGATACTTCTGCAATGCCTTCCTCCATTTCACCCAATATCTCTGGGTCTTGTACTTCTTCCTTGTAGCTCTGAGCACACGCAAAAAATTTAAATCTCCACCTTATTTCCCAGAGCAACCATCTCTTTCCTCATTACTTCCCTTAGTCATTATTTCTCATTTGATGTGACAATGCCACCAACTCTCCAAAGCACTGTGGGACACTGTCCACATACAGAATGTGTTGTATTAGCTACCAGACACCTCCAGGAGAAAGAGTTTGTCCAGTGTTTAACATGACACTTCAGCCTTAGGGGAAAAGCCAGCAACCACAGAGCTAATCGGAAAAGTCCTCACGACCGCGTAGACCTTCATGTACGATCAGCAACTCACCTACCTTGTTTCACCCCAGGGTAAAACTAGTAAAGCTCATCTTCTTTCTATGAATCATCCTAAGAAAACAGCCCCAATTAAAATATAAAACACTGCTGCCACAACACCAGCTTGTGCGGGAATTTATTTTTAGAAGCAGCTTAAAATAGAGTGTGTGTTACCTTGTTGAAAAACATCGCCTCTCTATTTTGGTAAAGGATGACATAAGAGCAGTGATACACACTCCTGTGTGGAAAGGCACTTCACACCCTGCACCAGAACTTCTGCATGGCACCACGCTGAGAGAAAACACTAAAAAAAAGGAGGGGAGGAAGTCCAAAATTGGTCTTAATGCCTCACTGCCAACATAATAAGATGCCAGGGCTTGAAGAGAGGAATGTAAAGAGATGAGGCAAAGAAGATTTTGGAAATAACAGCATATTTCCCACTAAAAACTGAAAAGAAAAAGCTGCCTTTAACTTTGCAGAAGGGTTTTGGTTTCTGACAGTCAGCCACGGGTCTGAAACAGTCTCTGATGCAATGTGGACTCTTGATTTGAAATGCCATTACCGCTGTGAAACCAGGCCTTGATGCAAAGACTTGAGGACGTATCCTGAAGTGGCACCTCCAGTACACCCTTCTGCACCAGTAAAGTAATGGAAAGGAAAACAGCCCTTCGCAGCAGCATGCATCCCTGCACACATGCACCCCCAGCACCAACACCGTGGGGTGCCCTTTCCCCAAAATAGGCTCCAGCTGACTCCTGACACAAGGACTTGAGAGGACATCACATCCTCAGGTGTTTCACTAAAAACCCTCGCGGATAATAAAATCTCTGCCAAGAGCAAATACTTCTCCACAGGCCGTGCTGTGTCCACTCTGCACCTCCTTGTGCTCCTTGCCCTTTCGTGAAAGGACATGGGAAAATTCATCAATGAAGACATTGTTGAATCCTAGCAAGATCAAACGTGATGGATACACCTCAAAAACACCAGAGGTTCGTGGCACTGTGAAACCAAGTAAGAAAAGAAAAGCTGAAAGCTGAATTAAACCAAAAGGGAAAACAGTAGTCACATGAGGTTTGAAAGTGATGAGGAAGAGACTCGGCAGAGAAGCCTCTGCCAGTGCACATGGCCTCTGCTTGTGGCTCCACAACATCAAACCTTCCCATTTAACTGATGAAGACATAAAGTAATGGTCATAGCATCCACACAGCTATTTTTACAAGGAATATCTTTTGGTCTTTCAGACTTGTAAAACTCAAAGCCATCTTAATATTTTGATTGAAGTTTTCCAAGGAATAAATATGAAATGAGAATAGAGGGATGAATCTGATGGAAAATTACCTTATTTGACAGATACTGTTCTGCAACCTTCTCTATACATGGATACATATGGGCAAGCACATATGCAATGACATACAGTTTTGTTTTGTGAAAATCTGAACAGCTTTTCAGAAATGGAAAACAGTAAGAGAAAGAAGCAGTAAAAAAAGTGATGGGAAAAGTCAGCGGCATACGCAAGTGAGAAAAGATATGTCTTTTGGTGAGACACACAAGTGGAAAATTATGGAAGGACTGTTCCAGAGGGAAAAAGCCACGTGTAGGACAGGGGCAAGGATGCTCCACAGACGTGGGGTTTTGGTTATACCAGATGATCAGGAGCAGAACTAGGCTGCTGCCAGAGGAGAAATTTGGTACAATTCTCGAAAAAGAAGCTGCAAGAAGAGAAGAAACTTGAAGACATTAGCACAGGGGGTAGCTGGGCCACCTACAGATGGGCAATACAGGAAAGGTGACAGGAGAGGGATTTACTGACAACAAAAGATGTAAGAGGAGATGGAGAACTAATGGATGGTTCTAAATGCTGGATGTAATATAATTCTCCCCAAAAGCCCAACCAGCCAGAGATTTATTTATTCATTATACATTGCACCATATGAAACACGTAAAAAATATTACTAAAATTCATAAAGGTTTTAAACATAATTCTTTAGACATGTTGTTTTTACTTCACATAAATAAAAGCCAGACAGATAAATTAATCCTAATTAATCTGATTAGGATTACTGTAGCAGTAAGGATAATTTACTGGTACTGTAAGCCTTTTTCCCCGCTCTCCAAAAAGAATTCCCTTTGTGCACCTGCTTTTAACACCACCATACTAGATAGCACATCCAAATATAATTCCATTATGGTCAGGAGAGGTTTCATCCACTCAGTGAAATGCAATGAATAAATACAAAATCATTCACATTATGTACTCTCTACAGTGATATTTAAGGCTTTTTCCCCCAGAGTAAATCAGTTTTATGTAGTTAGAGTCCTTGAAAATATCAGATTGCAAGTCTTTGTTCACAGAAATTCATTTCTTCTCAAATTCTTGTAACTTTGGGAAAGACATACAGGTCACAGAGGAGGGGACTAGAAATCAGAGTTTCTCATCCAGGCTCACTCTATGAGCCTAACACAATACTGGCCTCCTGTGCCTCAGTTTCCCTATTTGCAACATGGGAATAGTATTTCTGGCCCTATGACACAGGTGCTGGAAATCCTAATTCACTATCACATCTGTGAAGTCTGAGGTGAAAAGCAAGTAGAAATTATTTTTCCTGTTTAAGCTTAAATTTCCACAAACAGATGTCACAGAGGAGACGAGGTTTGAAATCAAGAGCTATTCTGACAAACACATATAGATTTAGGTGCAGCTGACAACAAAACCCAGCTTTATACTCCTCCTGAGAGATAAACAAGAAACTAATTCTCATCTGAGTTCATTTGCAACTAATTACCTTTGGGGTCTGTTCACTGTTTTTGTTTTCATTTCTTATTTGTTAAACACTGACAGTTACAGGGACATAAACAGGGCCTGGCCACTATATCTTCGGTCTCCACAGGCAGCATCTGGCTCTGCCCCTTTGCATTATAAATATAAGCTTGGTCTATAAAGCTTCATTTATCAGACCCCATGGAAATTCATAAATCCTGGAATACTACACCCTTCACTATCTCCACCAAAATGAACCTATGTGATAGTTCACTGATACAGAAACACAGTGTTTGAGCCAGAGGGCAAAAATCCAAGCAAAGGACATAGACCATCTACTCAGACACATACCTGCTGCCACCCCCAGCAGGTCCAACACATCCCCACCATCACCCCCAACTGCCTTCTCGGTTTGTAAGTCATGAAACAAATCGTGTTTGCTTTTCTTCCCTCTGGGTCTCAGCCCCAAACACTCCTTAATAAACAAGTATTTGCTGAGCAAAAGGGCAGCTATGAGGTGCGAACAGAAGGCGGGTTTTCCATTGAGAATGAAGGAAAAAAGAAAACTGTAACAAATACATAGGAAAAAGTCGACTTGCTGATTTTCCAAGAAAGCAGAGCTTCTACTCTTTCAGACTCCTGGCCCTGCACATAACTGGTCTTGTTCAGGCATCAGTATGGTAAATAAACTTATTTCTCATGACAAAACTTCAAAGGGGCTGATGAAATCTCTTGCTTTGGGATACAAATCTCATTGTCCAAGGGAGTTGCATTGCCTTTCGTACCTTTTGAAAGGCAAATACAGCATTGCAGGATGCTGCCACAATGCACACTGCCAAAGGGAAAGACGTATCGAGTCGTGTCCAAGGTGTCCTAGCTCTAGCATAACTCGGTATCTTTGTAATTGGTTTGAATGATGGAACATAGTATGCTTACTAAAATTGCTGCTGATACCAGGCTGGGACAGGCTGCAAGTACTTCGGAGGCCAGGATTAGGATTCAAAATGATCTTGATAAATTGTAGAAATGGTCTGGAAAAAAAAAAGAGAAAAAGAAAAAGACAATTCAGGAATGATGGGTGAACAGTGCTAAGACAGGAATAATCAATGACATGGTCACAAGGGAAATAAATATCAGCTCACAAAGGTTTTGGTTTTGTTTTTTTTTAAAGGATCTCAGGATTACCATGGATCACAAACTGAACAGGAGCTGAACGCAGTCACAATACTGCAATAAAACCAAACATCACACTGTGATACATAGAGAGGTGTACTGTTCACCAGATACACAAAGGGAACTTTTAATTTATGTAGCACTACCGAGGTTCTGATAACAGACACTGCATTTCAATAAAGTTGTAGAGAAAGTCCCAATGCAGATAGCAAGAATGATCAGAGATCAAGAAAGCACAGACTGAAAAATCACTGAAAAAATCACATTCATCTGGACCAAAGAGTAAAGACGACAGGGAGGCATCATAATGGTCTTCAAACACATCAAGAGGGACACGACAGAAAGGAATAAACTACCTTCCTGGCTTGTCAAGAGTAGCACAAGATGTCATAGTCTTAAATTGCACCAAAGAACACAGGTTAGACACTAGGAAGAATCTCCTGACTAAGGGAAGAAAAGCACTGAGATAGAAATTGATGGACAGCTGAGGGCTCTCCAACATTTAGATGAGAAAAGTTAAGGCACTGTCCATCAGGAAGAGGCATGGAGGAGGTGGCTTTACCTTGAAGTCTGAATTTTCTTTGTTTCAAAGGGTAAAAAAAACCTTAGGAATCAACCTAATGACTGCCCAATTGATCCTGCATAACCCAGCTGTTAATTAATTAACTACATTATAACAGTTGAGGCGATGGCCCCATCTACCACATGACCCACACAGGCAGTCCATCTTCCCCAACTGCTGTCTATCTACACAGACCAGGTAGGGGAAAGAAGTATTATTACGTCAAAATTGTGGAGAAGAAACAGAGACTTGAAGAGACCAAGTCATGTGCCAATGTCATACAGAGGATCTGCCACAATAAAAGAAGAGCCCTGTCCAGTGGCGTAATCTCAAAATGACCCTTCTACTTGGGGAAATATTAAAGTATATTCAATAGAGGTCTCACTCAAATATTTGCAAATGTCCTGCTTGTGGCAGTACATAATAGGATCTCAAAACAGTTTTATTTTTTAACAAATCTACCTTCCCACATGGCATGCAAAATATTTGTTTGCAGGTGAAAGACTGCAACATAAATGCTTAGAGCACTAATTTCTCATTAGAAGTAACCTGCACAGAATAATGATGGTGCTGGAGGGCAGGAGTTTGATGGCTGATGAGTGAAAGCAAATATTTTTAGCAATTTTCATCGAGTGCAAAAATAGATTTATAATAAGCTTCTCTCCCAGTCTGGCAGGTTGCTGACAGCCACAGCGGAGGCTGCAACAGGCACCTCACCTGGGCTGGCAAAGGGTCTTACAGCTTCCTTCGAGTGGCAGGGGGACAGTTTGGTCCAGCCTTACCACCAAGCCACAAAATCTTCCCTCTGCACACCCAGTGAACAGGCAGTCTATGGTCTGTGCAGAGATCTTCACCAATGATCTCAAGAGAACAAAAGGGGCTCACTGAAGCCACTGATAGCCCCCAGCATCATCAAGCCCTCGCTGCCACCTGGCTGTAGATAAGCTAGGAAAATTCAGGGCCAGAACAGGCATTACAGATACTTTTAACGGAAGTGAATTTTCATTTTAATAGGAAAGTTAAAAAAAAAAAATAAAGAGAGTGTTTCAGAAGCACACAGTGATGCTAGCCAGTGCAAAACTGCTCTGGCGTTAGCAGAGTATTACTGTTGTGTCACTCCTCTACCGCTGAGGCTTCTCCAGGGCATCTCTAATCACAAAGAGCAGCTGAAATGCCAATGGGAATAAATGTTGGCCTTGCCACCTTGCTGATGCATAAACATCTAAACAGATTTCCTTTAGCACTGTCTTTGACAAGCTGAATCTCCAGCCTTTACCCCAATTTAGTTCAGGAGCATCCTATGAAACAGCAGGCAGACTTCTGCTGATAAGCTACATCAGTCTTAACTGGGAGGCATCTGCCCCTTCTGGGTTTTGAACAAAGAATATCAGATTAAAAGGAAAAAGGAAAAAAAAAAAAAAAGCAGCAGTCCAGGCACTTGAGATAAAGTAGCTGTTATCACCCTCTCTAACAAGGCTGTATGCTTTCTATCTCCAGGCAATGACTCTGTGAAAGTAGTTTGAACACAAGTTAAAAATTCATATCCCAGCCAAGCTGTGCTTCCTAAGCCAAAGGAGGGTCAGAGCTCCTATGACCTCTCTCTGGAAGACGGTCGCACTACCAGATACACCAGGCAGCTCACTGCTCTGGCCACCCTCTTCAGACAGGGAAGGGCCTTGGTGCTTCTCCTTTCTTGTTGAATAAAAGCTTGCAAAACCATTTAGATGAAAAAATCTCTATTTGGGGTAGAAAACAACTTTGTAAATCACACAACTAGTCTAGCATGGAGACGTCTGGCAAAGTAAGTCTCCTCTGCAATGACTCTGAACAGGGTGATAACATACCGTCTAGCTCTGCTTTCTGACAAAGTAGTGGGTTTCTGCAGTGCTGCTGGCAGGATTTCATCCCATCTCCCCCCACCAGTGCTGCATCCCGAGCAGACTTACAGGACAAAATGCAGCCAATTAAATGAGCAACTGAAAGCATCCAGGGTCTTGGTTTAGCAGCTGAAAACAGGTACTAGCAAAGCTTTGGTTCTCAGGAGGTAATACAGCACTGAGGAACTAAATTTCTGTAGTGGCTATTCACCCACTAAGAAGAAAAAAAAAATCCACCATTTATGTGCTATTTCACCCTGCTGACAGGAAAGAGCTGGAAAGGGCCATTGCTTCTGAGCTTAATTACATCCGATGCTTCTAAGGGTGCGGGAAAAGAGTACTTCATGAGCCAAAACCAAAAATGTTAATATATTATACTGCAGCAAGAACACAGCATCTTCAAAGCTTTCTCTCCCCACACCCTGAAGTGTGAAATCAGAGATTTTTTTTTTTTTCTCAGTAATGCTTTTTGCTCATTTCCTGCCTGGCCTCATACTCTTATAACAATGAATCAGGATTAATTAACATCAATGTCAAGATTAAGATCATGCCTAACCAAGACTTTCTTGTCATCTTCTTGGGAATTAAACTACAGCCCACGTAATGATGGACTGACCACACTGCCAGGTTGGGTTAACTTTGTTCATCCATGGGGAGCTGGTGCTTTCAGGTGAAACCAGCCTGCCACTTAATACAAATCTCTTGCTTTGGGGAAACTCAATCTCCCCAAGCTGGTTCTTTGTTTTCCATGCACCTCTTCTAAACCCACCATCACCATTTATTTTCACATTCCCAGGCAGGAAGCAAGAAGCCATGCAGAAGCCTGAAGCTGTGGTCTGAGGTGAATGAGATGCACTTTTAGCACAAGATATTGCAAGGCACAAACAAGTATAAAAAGAAAAAACAAGTCCAGCAGTCTACGGCACTCTGAAATCAGTGATTAGCAGCTGAGAAGGAAATTTCTCTGGATTCTCCTCCAAATGTACACCTCTGAGCGTATCAGGCTCCATATTCTCATAAGGTTGCTCACTATCAATTAAACTATGAACTTCCAGGCAGCTTCTTGAAGACCAAGGAGACCAGAAGGTTTTGTCATTTTCATCTTCTGGGCATTTGCTCAGCAGGCTACTGCAAGTTCAAACCAAGTGTTTCGGCAAAGAGGTGGTATGAAAGGGTGGGATGCAACCCCATTAGTCACCTTCCTGCAGGGGACAGGACGTGCCTCCTCAGCCCGGCAGCTCAAACATCTCCAGCCTGGCAGGGACCCACCAAACTGCCTCCCCAGCCCAGATGATGCAGCCGATAGCTGCAGCACCACGAGCACGGTGGTGTCTCGACTTGAAGACCCTCAGGAGATCTGCAGCCCCCCGCTTCCCAAGTTTTGTATACACATTATAAACACAATGTTCTCAAAAGATATCTGCTGTCAAGCATGAAATAGCGTCTATGGCCGTTTCTACAGCTATTCATTCATCTTTCCCACAGCCGTATCAACAGCGTATCAAGAACAACAGAAAAATTATTCATGTGGCACATTTCTGGTGCTCGTTGGTTTTATTTTACTTCAGTATGGTATTTTAGAAGTTTTTCAAGATGTTAAAAGGCATGACCTTTGCCTTTAGAAATCATTAAGAGAAGCAAAGAGAGTCACAGGTACGAGAAAGCATTAGGCACTTTTAACTTTTTGACACTTCTGCAGAGTAAAAGTGCTCTGCCGAACTAAAGGAAGTGGAGTGAGGCTATGAACTGAGATTGAACCAGCAGTTCATGAGACTTAAGTATAGGCTGTAATCAGTTAAAGAAAAGAGTGTAAAAAAGAAAACAGAATCTCTTGCAGAACATTGGCCTCCATCTCCAAGCAGAAAACATCATATAGGCAGTTATTTCAGTAAAAAATAAGATGGCCAAACATATGTACTAATGACTCATTTGGATAAAAATCTTTGCTTAATCTTCCCAGAAGTGTGAAATGAAAAATTTCAATTTCCAGCCTCCAAAATATGAATATCCAGGTTCCTCCCAAGAGCAAGCAACCAGAAAGCTCACACCAACCTTCCCACCCCATCAGCAGCAAGGGGAGAGATCACACCTCCTGCAGTTCCCTGCAACGGTCTGTGCCCTGAGGTCCAAAGGAGAAACCAGAACCTTTGGGGGGGTTAAGGCTTTAGCAACCTGATAAAGTTACCCGATGACAATATGAACTCTCTTTGCTGCAGCGTGGCCAACAGAAGCACATCTCCACATTGCACATGCTGAAATGCCACAGTATTTTCATCTCACTGGTCAAGAAGCTCTGACATATTAGCAATTTCTATGCTACCACTCACTTTCTTCAACATCCTCATCTGAAGGACAACACAAAAGTGTAACCTTGATCAGAGCATCCAAGACTAATTGTAATTTTTAAATTCCACTTATGTCACAGACCCAATTTGTACAAAGCACAGCTGGGGGTTTTTCGCCTCATGAGAGAGAAAAAAAAAAAAAGTAGCAATTCTCTTCTGTGCACACAAGTTCTGCTGTACTTTTGCTGGATGACACACCGAAGAACCACAACTGCACAGCCCAAAGGAGACAAACGGCTGATGCAAACGGAAAACAATGCAGCAAAAGGAAGTCATTCTGTAAGGCAATTACTTTGTTCTTTCAGGGGCTTTTTGGGGTATCTTCTTTCCATAGAAAGTTTCCACTACAGTTATTTAAATGAAACTCATGTATATTTTTGTCCTCAGACCTATGAGGCTGCATAGCAGGAGCTCTGCTGAAAATCAGTAAAACAACATATAATTGTGCACAGGTCCAGGTTCTTTGGTCAGAAACACAGAGAAAACACAAGGAATGCTCCAAAACAATTAGCAAGTCATTTTCTTAAACTAAAACCTGGAAAGACCTCAAGGTACTATTTAGCAAAGCCACTGGAGATGTTTTAGGGGTGACAAAACTGTCTGCAAGCATGTGAAAGGTAAGAGTCCAAAGGTACCTGCACAGGCACATAGATCTTCATGGGATGGGGCAAAACAGGGAAAGGGAAGGCCTGAATGAACATTAGGAAATCCCTCCCCCAAGAGTCATCCCATCACTTGAAACATATCAAGGCTGGAGAAACATCTCAAGGCTCGACAAACATCCTCATGCTATCGGGTTGGGAACACTCCCTTCCAGGATGCAGATTTTCATTATCATCATCTCCATTTTGGGCTCCAGCAGACTCAGACATGGGGGAATACACCACCACGCAAGAGAAGTGCAGCCTGGGTCAGAGCTTCAAACCTGAGCCTGAGCCTCCAAGTGATTTTGGGACGTCTGTGCCAGTCTCCGGTGCGCTGCCGGCCTTCCCCCGAGCATGCAGATGGCTGAATATTAAAGCAGCTTTTGCTTCCTGGCACTGTGCAGCAATGCAGTGGCATGAACACAGCATATAAAAGACCATTTCTGCAGAAGATTTACAATCCACCTTTAAACCCTCTAAAGGGGTTAAATAACGCAGTGAGCACGGGTTTCTTGTGGAAAAATGACTCACAGGAAGGATGGCAACAATGCACTGCTATAAAATATTAAACATAATAGGTCTCTCTGCCCTGGACTGAAAGAATAAAAAACAAGGTAAGTGGACCTGCGTTTTTCTCCTGGTTCTCAAAGTCACTAATGGCCCTCTGGGTCTGTGAACAGATGTCAACAGCATACTGCAGGTACCGCAATTTACTCGCTGCAAATTATTGCCTGGCATTTAATTAAAATTTTATTGTGGCGATTCCCATCAGCTCTCTCCACAGCACCAAGCAGAACAGACTGAAGAGAAAAGTGGATCTTTCGGAGCAAACGAGCCCAGTTCATCAATAAAATACTGTAGCTCTGAAAGAGGAAAAGAAAGTGTGTGGTAAGAGGTTTGGTTATCTGACATTTTTTCCCTGCACGGGGGCCTTGCAGTGCTGTTCCCGGCACTGGCACCTGATCTGAACCAGCCTGAAGTCGGCTGTGGAACAAGTCCAGCACATGGATGGGTCATGCAGGATCCCTCTAGGAGCAGAGGATGGAAGAACCGGACTCAACAGTTCACTTGTCCAGCTTAGGAGGAAAGCACTTTTACTACAAAAAGCTCCTTATTCACCATTTCATTTCCCACGTCACAGACCTTTTAGGAATAATCCCAACCTGGTGGGAGGATCTGTTCAGCTAATAGAGACTCCTCAATGATTTGTGCTTTTTTTGCCCTAAAATGATGAACGACCGTTCTTGCTCCCATTATAGCAGCTGGAGCCATCAGGGAGCTTGAGGGACCTAGTGCTTTCAGTGGATGAAGCAAAGGGACCAGGTCTGCTCGGTCCCAGACTGCTTCTCTGTGCACTCCACCATGCCCAGATCTTGCATAGTTTCAGCTGGGGGCTGGACAGGAGCAGAAGATCATCTTTTCTCCTGCACATTTTTCTGGTGGCTCCTATGAAAGCCAGTAACTACAAGCACAAGTGTAGGAGACTCAGAAGCTCTGGGGCTTACACACAAGGTCCCATCTATCCCAGAGGTTCTGGCAATGATCAGGTGTGCAGAGGTCCCATAAGTGCTCCTGGCTGTAAGGGAAGAAGAAAATCCCATAAGTGCCCCTGGCTGTAAGGGAAGAAGAAAATCCCACAGGTACCTCATCAGAGATCTCCTCCTGGATCACATATACAGTGACCCCAAATCCATGAGCAAAACAACACAGCCAAAGAAGGAAACAGTCACATTCATGAAAGCTGACGCTTGATAGCACCAGATTATCCTAAACCTCAGTGTCCTTCTGCCAGTTGAGGCCACCCTTGATCCTTCAAAAAAGAGGGGGAAAGAGCCAAAAAAACAAGATAAAACATCCTCAGCTCCTTGTGCATTTAGAAAAATTGCCCTCCTGATACCTGCAGACATCTGCTCAAAGCCCTGAAGCACGAGACCCAAGGAAAGCAGAGTTTTCATGCCGAGCTGCGAGTGATATGGGATGCCAAGAAAAACAATGGCAACTCCTCTCTGTCCACAGCTGGAGGAAGAAGAGGCTTATGCACACACCAGCTCCAAGCCCAGGATGGATTAACACCATCATCTGCCCTACAGCTCATAGTACTGGGGAAAACACAGCTTTTCGGGCTTAAAACTAAGGGTCTCTGAAGACCTGAAATACCCAGGGCCAAAGTAGATATTAGCACCTTTCTGGAGTCTCAGGGGTTAACACAGGCACAGCTGTGCTGCTCTAAACAAAGCTGCAAACCTCTCCCTCTAAAGGTATCTGTTGATACTTTACCTCCCATGCCACTACTCTGGGAAGTCAAGGGAGACAGAGCTAGAATGATGGATGCAAAATTAAAAGCTCAATAAATAATTAATGACTGAGGTCATCAAATTGTATGAATCTGTCCGTCTCACTCTCCACTCTCCTGTTAATCAGAGAAGTCTCTGTTTCAATGGTGGGTGAAGTGGTCCTGGAAGAACCATAATTTCTGCACCCGCTGCCATGAAGCTTGTACTGGGTGCCATATAAATCAATAGTAATAAATCATTTGCTGAGTGCTGTAAAGACTTCAAGAGTGTTAAGCAAACAGAATGCCTCCAGAGATCCCAAAATAAAGTGAGAGGCGAGTTTGAGTAACTTACTAAGGTAATTATTAAAATGCATAATCGCAAAACATCAAATATGTATAGCATAGACAAAACCTCCTTTCCTCTTTCCGGTATCAGCCTCTCCACAAATGCCAATGAAAAAGAGCACTCTTAAGTACCACAAATAAAATACAGGGCATGCATGAAAGCTAGCAAACACACCTCACCGCCTGGCCACCGTCACCCTTTCTCTTCCCCCGTCTTCTCCCTCTGAGTTTTGCCCTCAATGGTAAGCTCCCTCAAGCTGGGACCACGCGGCCAGTTTTTTGTGGTATGTGCAGTTTCTAGCATGTGATGGTGTTATTCTGATCATAAATAAGTGGTTAACAACAACAAACATGAATGCCCAGAATGGAAGAAGTTTATCCCACAGCTGATGTGTTGCAAAGCTTGTTGCACCCTTCAGAGACAGGCTGCTGAGCAAGGTGACCTGATGTGATCCAGCCTGTCAGGTCCTTGGGCTCTGACCAACAGCAATGGCATGATTCAGTCTCTGGACTGGGTCAGATCAGCTGCTTGACAAGGAATATTGACACCCCCCTAGCATGTCAGGCACAAACAGAGGAGAAATATTAGGTTTATTTCTATATCTAAGGAGAAACTGGGGAAATTTAACAGCTCAAACTGTAGTTTCGTGAGGGTTAATAGCTAATATTTGCACAAAATGCCAGTGCTTCACAGCCCCACGCAAGTGCTCAGGACCTCTCTGCTTTGTGCTGCACCTACAAAATGAGTTTTAAAAGCTCTCCAGAAGTTTCTTCCTGATTTGTGAGCAGTATTGTAACCATATCCATGCAGAAATGTCACATTATCTGTGAGGAATACCATGCTGCTTGGTTAAGCACAGCCGTGCATATCACTCTATTACTGTCTAATACATTACAGTAAGAGAAGACCGCCCAGCACCGACGGTGAGCTGGCAGCAGCAGATGAATGTCCTCACCACTGTCTTTGAACACGGGACGACAACAGCCTCGGGTGCGTGGGCCGCATGGCATGGGAAGCGCACGCTCCAGCTGCACACCATCCTCTCCCTGCAGTTACGTACTGTAGGCTTTTCTCCCCAAATCCCACCTGCACATCAGGCGTGCTTCACCGCACACAAAGGTGTAGCACGGAAACTTCTGTGCGTGCAGAGCCAGGGTGAGACTGCGAGAGCCGGCTCCCAGCTGGAGGCGGCTCCTCCACCAGCGGCGAGTCCAAGGGTTCTCCCACCCACAGTCCTCCCCCCACGCCACGGCACACAGGAGGTGCTCACACATCTCGGCACCATGGCACGTCAGCACCCCAAATGCAGCCTCGGCCATGCGGCAATGCCATGCCGGTCTACTCTTTGTGGCCACAGTAGAGTAGGATACCTGTTAATGTATCTAAAAAAACCCCTCACAATAAATGACCTGCATCAGTAAATTCTCGTATTTCTCTAAGACAGGGCCCAGACCATTGCTACTCTGCAGGCAGATTCCATCTATCTTCAAACTTTTTTTCTTTCTCAAAAGAAAATCTGACTTTTTTTTTTCCCTGAAACACCACCATCTGGTGCTGTGTACAGCACCAGAGTCCAAACATCAAACTGCCCCTTTTCCAGCATACTGGGCGCTCTTCTCTGTCATTTCACTTTAGCTGTTTCTCAGCTCCATTAGAAACACAGCCAGTAAAAATCTCCTGAAAACACTGTTCCCAATTAAAGTGAGCCCTTATGAAACCAGTATCACAGCCACTTGCTTAATGTATTTCTCCCTAGAAGAACTTACAGTGTTTCCTTGATGAACCCCCAAGCATAACAGTTTCCACAGTGATTACAGAAAAAGCAGCAGTGCCAGAAATAACAGTTAAATGGAAAACATCCCCTGCACTCACTCTTACACATGCACACACCCATCCAGCGCAAACGGGCTCGCCGGCACTAGGGACGATTCCTCACGGTGAGAGCCCAAGCACAGAGTAGCCACCCCAGTGCAAATGGAAATGGAGATGGAAATTGAGTCAAAATACCACTTTTCAAGTAGGTGTCTTGATGATGGCACATGGGCAGGTACCCCCTACACACAGGCATGCAACAGCATACTTTTGAATAGAGATATAATCCGTGACCATATACCAAAAGCAGCTTCCCAAGTACAATATTCAAAATATTTTCCCTAGCAAGGCGGGACAAAATGACCACTCCAGATCGTGTCTCCTGCCTTGTGAAAGGCAATTTTTGTTCTGACACAGACCTGGTGCAAAGGCAGGAAAGAAACGTACCAAGTCTCAGAGCTTCTCTAAACCAACCCCCACACACCCCCTGCTCCCTGCACTCACATTCATTCAGTTATTCAAGGTCTAAGGCATGCAAAAGCTGCAGTTTCCATTCACATGAAACTATGTGTATTTTCAGGATGCTGCCATACTCCTTTTCCCCACTCCAGGCTGCGGGCAGCCTGCTCTCTGCATGCCGGTGGAGGGAGGCTTCAGGCAGTGCTATCTCCACCACTGCTGTGACTGGACGGACACCTCTGACTTTCCTCATTTATTTACCAAAATAAAGACGTGGCTTTCGGCAAACACCTTTCCAAAGCTATTTTTCTGCAACAAGCACCCTCAGCAGCTTCAAACTCTTTCCTGGCTTATTGTTCTCAAGAAAAGAACAAAACGAACTTTTTTTTTTTTTTTCCCAAAACCTAATCCTTTTGCTCACCACCAGGGCAGCAGTCCCTGCGCTCTCCCCACACCCCTCACAAACATCTTCTCCTTTTTAGCTCTCTGTCCCCGTGTCCTTTCAGAGTCCTCACCAGCCAGGAGCCTTGTTTCGCCTGGGAAGAACTCAACATGCTTATCTCTGTAAAAAAGGACCATGTTTATCACCTTGATTTGCATTAGAAATTATTAAAGTACATGACCAACCTACTGTTCACTTAGGAAGGTATCGCTCTAATTTAAGATGGCAAGAATGGGTTCAAAAAGAAAAAAAAAAGCAAAACCCTAAACAACAATGTCCAGCTTAGATTTTTTTGTGATAGGTTTTGTGCTTGACAGGACTGACACATCCACAACCAGAAGCCTCCCAGGACAGGCTAGATACATCCCCGACTGCCAGCAACGTCTTATTTCCAGTTCAGAAGAAATGGGATTTGAGGATTTCTGTTATATTCACACACTTCATTTCTGCCTTTACACCTGTTTACTTAAAAAAAATTTAACTGCTAGTTTAACATTTTGGCATACCACCTCCTATCTCCTGAATAATTCTGAATTCTGATTAATGCAAATACAAACGCAAAGTATTTTCTAACTTTGCAGCAAATCCCCACAGGTGGATGACAGATCAAAACAAGAAGGCAGCAGACCATATCTACGGCAATGAATTACAGGCAGAATCAAAAAGCAACTATATTCCATGGAGACTATAAGGCAACCAACACCTCATCGGGGACTTTCCCTTAACTTCTTTAAAGACCTAAAACCTGCATAATACATAATAAAACCAACACTGCAGGCTTTTTCTTCAGCAGAAAAACAGCACAGCGCTGCCTTAGGGTTATGAAAAAAATCTTCAGTTTGGCAGTAATGGTTTTACCCTTCCTTGCTTTACTGTTTCTGAATGCAAACGGCGCCATTCAAAGCAGGTTTGCAAAAGCAGCAAGGGTTTGGTTTTAATAAACGCTCCTTGAATTAAAAAGGATTACCTTAGTAATGATACAAACCACGGTAGTAAACTCATTAGACACTGAGTCATTACTGTAGGACGCATGCTATCAGATGTGAACATCCAGCCCATGCTGCTGGCGAGTCTACTCGTATGGTGCGAGGAAGATCTTAGGTGATTCTTGGATCTCTTTTACCCATTTCAGCAGGTTTTTGAGTGTCTGGTGGGCCACCAGTGCTGAAAAGCAGTAGCTTCCCCAGCCTGGAGTGCTCGTGGACCATAACTGTGAATCTTTACCATAATATGTTTTCATAGTTATTTGTAGTCATTCACTGTAGCATGAAGCACTTAAAATATTATTTAAAACAGTACCAATTTACTTTTATTTAGCATTTTCACACTGGAGGAAAAAAATCTGTGGTGTTTTACAAACTGCTGTGGAGGGAGTGTGGCAATGCTCCTGGGAGGGAAGGAGAATATTTTTAACCCCATTTTACAGAAGTGGGAACTGAGGCACGCACTCTTCCACAGAAGGATATTGGCCAGAAACACTTCTGAATTCTTGCAGGATAACTTCCCACAGAGATCCTCACTTCCAGAAGAAATGTACACTTATTCCAGACTACAGTGGTGACACTGTTGTGCCCCAGCCAATTTTCTCACGTAAACAGCGTGGTGAAATGGTGGGGAAGAGTGGTTTCTCTTCAGGTTTTGTTAATTTTAGCCTGAGAAAGTCATGAAGGAAATACCTGAGCACTATGGGCAAGTTTGTGGGAGGTAATTAAACACCCAGCTCGACTTCCCTTCCAACTCAGAAAAGCTTCACATTCTTCTGTAGATATCTACAACTCTATTTTTGCACTTGGTTCTAGCCTGACCTTTCATTGCACTGTTTTGTTCCAAAGTTAACCACTCCACATCTTCAAAATGAAGGCATTTTTCCTTTAAACATGACCAAAACTTTATTTTCCTCTTTAAAACATTCAAAGAGTCAACACATTTTTGATGGGTTCAAATACACACAAGAACACTTTGTCCTGCCCCTACTAGCCCTGACATCCCCCCAACAGAAACCTCCCAGTTCAGACCAGCACCCCAGATGGGATGCCAAGAGACCTCAAATTTGAGTAAAGAAATCCCTTAGCTGTTTTCACCTGGACAAAGTATAACTGCTGGGAACAGCTCTTCTAAGGAGAGCCACTCCAGAAACACCATGCAATACTCTTCCTCCCGGAGGATGCATCCCCTTAAGGAAGAGACATTACCTCTCCATCCTTCCTCACAGGAGCCAGCTAATCACCCTTAACTTGTTCCTCTGCAGCTGATATAACCTCGTGTGGCTGTAGTGCCTCCAAGGGAGTTTATCAGATTTACACCTCTGTGGCAATAGGGTGGCAACTGCAAATTACCAGCCCGTTACGGAGTCACAGCTGACCCAGCCCAGCAGCTGCTCTTGTTTTACAGGTGGCAGGTGCCATCCCAGTGCTTTCCGACACACATGAACTTTATGAACCTTTTTTATTTTTTATTTCTATTCAACTCATTTTAGCCCCATCTTCAGTTTTTCTATAGCTTTAATTTATGTTAGTAAATCTCCCCAGAAGGGAACAAACACACACACAAAAAACGAATAAAGGGCAGGAGGGAACACAGGAAACCCGTGGGCAGCTATTTAAAGAGTCAGCGATGCCTCATGGAAAACTCTGAAACACATTCCTGTTAGTGACAAACCCGCTGCTTTGTCCCCAGGTCGCTTGCTGCATCCCTTGGGGTCCTCACTGCCTCACTCTGAACAGCAGGGAATGCGGAGAGCCTTTCTATCCAACACCTTCTCCTGGGCATCTCCCAGCAGCTTGGGGCAGGAGGAACCAGCCAAAAGTCCAGGGCCCAGGGTGTTCCTCCTAAACCCCCTGAAACGTCTTAGAAGCTCTCTGAGTTTCACAACCTATTTTGTGAACATTGTACCCCACTACCTAAATAACAACCACTCATTCACCTTCACCAGATGAAATGGGTGGAGATGGCACACCATCACTTCCAGTGGTGATGCAGACCTCTAAAGTGCTCAACCCAACTTATCCTACTGCATTACTTTTGGGGAGCACGTGTCCGGTCACACACTTATGTAGTTGGCCTTTTACCCAAGACCATACCCTACCTTGAGTCAGGAACGCAACCAGCTCACAACGCAACACTCCTTGGGTCCCTTTGTCACCGCTGGCTCACAGTTCATTACGATATTGAAAATAGACAGAGCTATCAAGAGAATTATCATACACCTGAAGATGAAGAAGGCCAGTCCATGTATACCTGAGACTTAAATCTACTAGTAATTCTTATGAAAAGTGACAGTAGGTGGTTATAGAATTAATGGTTGTGTCTGGTTTGCGCCTTTTGAGTGCTGCAAAGTAGTGAACTGCCCTTCAGGAGAGACCATTTAAGCAGTGCAGAAGTTGGATTTCAATCTGGATGTAGGAGCGTGGCGGTAAGGACTTCAGGGAACTACTACACTTAAAACCAAGTTTGCTGGGAAAAGGGCCAGGCTGAATTTTATTGGATTCTCCCGAGGTTTCCCCTCTAAAATGCACCACCAGATGAGGGCTCAGCAAACCCCTCCAGGTCTCAATGCATCTGACAGCAACATTAGTGGAGAAACCCAAATCCTATGTCTGAATTCAGCCAGATCTAGCCAATTTTTGACACAGCGTGCCTTCCTGCCTAAAGTCTGTAGGTCTAATGGAGAAACAGAGCAAAATAACTGAAACCCCAAAGCTTCCCAGGCCTGCAAAGCCTGAATAATGGTTTAATGAGCAGGTGACCCTCCGAAGTCCGAGGAAGGAACAAGGGAAGGTCTGGATAAGTGGCAGGAAAAAGACAACTTGGGATCTGAAGACTGAGGAGCTGCTAAAACTGAAAACCTCATTTGCACCAAAAAAGATTTTTGTACTGTCAATGTGTAAGGTTTCCCACAATGCTGAAGATGCTCTGCTTGGAGTTTCTACCAGTGGCTGACCCACCTGCTCACTTCTACAGCGATGCCCTACAAGCGCTTTGTGCCTATGCAAGATGGTGCACGGGCTTCAAGGCACTGAGGAAGAAGCAGTAGTTGCTTACAACAAGTCCATTTTGGGAAGGTAGGAAAACTTGATCTCACTCATGTTTTCCTCTTAGTTATCCCTGCTTAAAAGTCACTGAGCAATTCCCAGAAGTGACCCCAAACTGAAATTTCCATACAACTGGAAAAAAAAAGGGGGTTACAAAAATACCATCTAGGTGTCTTTAAATAGGTTAGTTACTGTTCCTCTTAGGGAAAAGGCTTCTCAGAAGACTTCCACGCAGTAAACGCTCAGGAGCGTCTCTGCTCATCTCACTCAGCTCTGCACAGCTGATTTCCTCACCTTACCCTGCTGCATGTGCAACCCCTGTTCACCTTCTCAGAAAGCTCAGAAAAGCGGGCAGTAAGCAAAAACCAGTGCTACATGAGCTAGTCACAGCTTGGACTTCCTAAGGAGGAGGGGTTGGGCTTGGTTCAGGGCTTTGCAAGGAAAATGAGGCAACATAGAGGATAAGGAAGATTTATTGCACATTTACTTTCACCAAATATTTTTTGAATGACTGAATAATCCCCTAGTACCTTTAACACAGGCCCTCCCTGACACACAATGCGTCTTTTGATGCTCATTAAAAGGTTCACCTTATGCAGGCACGTAATTAGAGCCGGGCAGGATAAAAATCTCCATTCTGATTACTGCACCGATTATAGAGACCGAGATCCCAGCTGACTGTGCAAAGCTGGCCTGGGAAAGACCATTTTCTTGAATTCAAGTCGTGGCACAGCGGGAGCACTAATCACAACTGTCCTCTTGCAAGGTGGTCTCGGCAGAGCCCAGGAGAGGGAGCACCAGTGAGAAATCGGTCTGGATTAACAAGCGAAAGGTGGGAAGAATTCAGCAAGTGTAATGGGCAGAATGGAAAACAGAATAAATATTTCCCTGCATCCCAACTGGCCCTACTGACTGCAGATCCCAGCAGAGCTATAAAGATCTACTAACAAGCAGCCTTTTTAAAGTCAGAGACAATGGTGTTGAATGTATATTTTAAATAAATTGCTTTCCTTTCCAGAGAAGGGTTGTTTTTTCCCTAAGTTTGAACTCCCTTGCCAAGAAACCAAATGCTTTAAAGCACTTTAGAAACGGCGAGTCTGCTGAAACACTTTTTGCATTCAACATGTGCAGCCAAATGTGGCCAGAAGTTATGACGGCAGAGCTCCTCCGAGCACAGAATCAGCAGGAACCTCGGTGATTAGGGGAGACGGAGGAAGCCGGAGGAAAGCCAGCTTTCCTAACGCAGAAGGAGCTACCCGACGTGGCCATGGGACTTTGCCAGTGACGTACAGCAAGGGAGTTCCCAGGAGCCCCTCATTAATGACTTGCCACCCAATCAACAGGATGGCCACGGTGATTTCCCCAGCCGGGATACACTTCCCTGCTCTCTCCAATTACTGCTAAACCACCCATGTCAGCGATGCCTTATCCCTGCAGCTCGGGAAAGGTTTCTCAACAGCGCTTTTGTTGTTAACTTCAGAATAAATATTATTTTCGAAACTGTTTCTCCAGGGACTCACCCCACCGGATCCCCTTAGTAGTCCCCCACATCCGATCACGCTCACACACACTGCAAACTACGCAAGCTGAACACTGAGCTATTCTATTGACGGCTGCCATATATTTTTCAAGAGCAAACTCCAAACATTTCTGAGCTTGCTCACCCCCCGGTCTGCTCTCTCCTCCACCCCAGCTGCAAGAACGTGCTTTTGCTCAGTTGGGAAAACCAAATGAGCAGAGCCTGCAGTCCTGTCTCTCCTTTTTCTGCCACTTGTGCACCTGGGGCAGCCACTCATCAGGGCAAGTGGGGAAAGAAATCTTGTGAGGGTCCCTTGTTAAGATGCTGAAAGAGCAGTAGAGAAGCTGCAGCAGAACCTTACAAATGTTTCTGAAATGGATGATGTCCAACACGCAGAAATTAGAAGTGCCCATTGTGGATTACGATGAAAATGGTCGATCACAGTGAATAAGTCCCCTTCCTTTATGCTGCAAGAGCTTCCCCAGGAGAGCAGAGGGCTCCTCAAAGGCATTTCTCAGGGGCTACACTGCACTTCTGTGTGTGCTGAATGTATTCCAGAGAACACAAAGCCCAGACCTGCTGCAAGCAGTTTGGTGGTAACACACTCATTAATTAACCAACTAGTAACTTCTGGAAGTTTACACAAGTCCTCTGCAGATTTTGTTTTTCCTTTCCTTAACAAGGACTGCAGTGAATCCTTCACTAGTCCGAGAAGCCCAATGGCAAGCCTTGGAGGCAGAAGGCATTTCTTCTCAGCAGCAGGTCAGGGCAGCACCTATCAACCCCCACCACATCCTATGCCAGTATCTCTGCATCCTCCACTGAAGGATACTTCTCTACAGATGAAAGAAATCATATTTCCAGGACCCCCTGCTAAGAGCAAGGCAGGAAGGAGATGGGGCAACTCCTTGAATGGGCTTTGGAGCTTCTTGACACCTGTGAGCCAAGTGAGAACCACAATGTCCCACCCCACACGAATCCCACCCATATTTATTGAGGAAACACCCTCTGACAGCATTATGAACATCTTCCTACATGAATCAGAAAAGTTCCTGAAGCACTGAGATTGTGAGAAAAATATGACAGTCCCCAACAAGCACAAACAGCTTCCTAGGGGATCACTGAAGCCCAATAAAATAAGAGAAACAGGAGTTACAACAAAGGAGCTGTCAGGACGTCCAGACACTGAAGGTTAAAACTGGCTCTGCATGCTGACACTAATAATCTTTCAACACCAGGGAAACCAAAAGCCTGTAAGCTACAGGTTATCCTCTAGCAGCAGAGCAGGGTTTGGATTGTATTGCTCACACCATAAATCACCATGTCAGCTGCCCCAGCCATTTCCACTCACCAAAGTGTAACTGGGTAAAAGTGCTAGGCACTTTCACGATGGTCGGCCAATTAGCTAAAGAACGAGGAGGGGAGAAAAAATAAAATAATGCATGGTGCCTTTTTCCGGAACAACAATCCACACATTTGCATAGAGCAGCTCAGTGTGTGTCTGCATTTCTGATCACACCTCTGGGTGCATCAAAAGCATTATTAATTTCCATTGAGGAGGATTAAGAAGCTTAAATCGTTAACACTCATTTACTCAGACTTAATGCATTTTTAAAGCTGCCGCACTTTATGCTGACGTGCAGGTGCTAATCAGCAGTGAGAAACACTTAAAAGGGATAAAATACCCGAAGGGTCAGCCCCTGGTACAGGCCCTCCTTCTCTGCACCCAGCAGGTTCAACCTCCTCGCTGGCCTGCAGAAGCCCAGCAGGTATTCCGGACTCCGGCTTGGGAAAGTCAGCTTGCTGGGAGCTCACGCAGGGATTTTACTCTCACAGCTTCTGGCTCGCATCACGTGTCGCCCAAGAACAACCCCTCTGCTCCCCACTTGCTTTCCTGTACAAGTGATAAGGAGGAAATCCGTCCCAGACAGACAGACAGAGAGCTCGCCCCTGCCACATGGTGCAAGCCAGCGAAAGTCCCCAGCTCCCAGGACCTTAATTAGAGGTGGCCGCCAATTAAGAGTGGAGCTGCAGTTTAAGCCTGTGCCAGTGCAGGCACCCGGGCTGTCTGGCGGCGGATCAAGAGAAACAACCCCTCCGTGTTTACAGTGTACAGTAGCCCGACATCCCGTAACTCCCGGTTACTCATGGCAGTGACCTCATCAGCGAGACATGCCCGTGCCTTACGAGTGCTCCTAATTACGCCTTATCGGCTGCTCTTCCCTCCTAGCACTGACCACGGCTGATACGAGAAAAATAAAGATCTCCCTATTAAAGCACCCCCATTCGCACCCCCCCTCCCCAGCAGCGAGCGCCTGGAATGAAGCGATGGGGTTCGTTACCTGCACTTGCCCCCCGCACTGCAGCCGCGGCTCTCCCATGACTCTGCCCGCTGCGAGGTTGGGACCCTGGGACTCCAGGGGGATCTTCTGCCGGGCTGCAATAGAAAAGGTTAGTTTAAAGCTCCTTATTTGGGCAGTGATGTAAAGGGAAGTTGTTCGGGCAGCGCCTCCCCCTTTTTCCATTCACTACACATTGTTTCCTGTTGTCAAGCAGCTGCTGTGGCTTTCGGCACGGACGAGGGAATCCTTCAGCCCCGGCTGTGGCAGAAGGCGCTGCCGAGGCAGCCCCGCTGCCCGATGCCGGCTGCCCACACGCGGGGCGGGGGGAGCAAAAACTCATCCGGGGCTGGAGCACGGGAGCGGGTCGGAGCTGGTTCCCCCCCCCCCCCCCCCCGCACCCGCACCCGCCAGCGCTTTCCATCACAAAAGCGGCTTCTTGCCTGCGGGAGCCGGTGCCGTCGGAGGGAGGGGGGAGCCCGGCTGCCCCGGGGCTGGGGCGGGGGGGAGAGCCCCCGGCCCGGCGGAGGGAGCGCGCTGCCGGCCCGGCGCTGCCAGCGCGGCTCGCCCGCCCCGCCGCCTCCCTCCCTTCTCCATCCCTCCCTCGCCGCCTTCCTCCCCTACGTCCTCCTCCTCGTCCCCTCCCCATCTGTCCCGGCTCCCCCCCCCCCCCCGCGCTGATCCAGGCTCTCTCCCGGCGGCACCCGGCGCATTGCATCGCGGGGGGAGCCCGCTCCGCTCCGCCGGACCGGGAGCAGCCCGACCGCGGCGGTGGCAGCTCTGCCCCGGGGCTGCGCTTGGGGAGCCGGGGGGGGGGGGGGAAGACGCGGACGGGACACACGCACAGCCCCCGGCCGCCCCGGGACGGGGGGAGGAGATGCTCTCCCGGAGGGGACCCGTGAGCATCCCCCCGCGGCCGCGGGAGGGACCTGCCCACGCAGGACCGTGCCGGGGACAGCCGGGGGCAGCCGCTCCCGCCGGGGTTTCCAGCGGAGGGAAACTCCGAGCTCAGCAGCCGCGTCCAGCCGACGCGGAGCGGCTCCGCAGCGCTCAGCACCCCCACGGCCACGGCGGGACCCAGCACGCCTTCACGCTGCCCGATTTACCCCCAAAACCCACCCGCTCCTTTCTTTCTAATTTTTGTTGTTGGCTTTTTTGGTCTTTTTTTTTTTTTAGGGGAGGGGTGGTCTCTTTTTTTGTCTTTTTGCCTCTTTTTTTGTCTTTTTGCCTCTTTTTTTGTCTTTTTGCCTCTTTTTTTGTCTTTTTGCCTCTTTTTTTGTCTTTTTGTCTCTTTTTTGGTCTTTTTTTTTCTTTTTTTGTCCTTTTTTTCTTTTTGGTCTTTTTTTTCTTTTTTAAGTTATCACTGCCGTAACAAACTGAAAGCCTGAGCCCTTGTGCTCAAAGGGGGAGACAAAGTGCTCCTTCATACGGCTGCAGGCAAGGCAAAATGATCGGGCAGGCGAGATCCGCAGAGCCTGTCCCTCTTCCACATGATGATGGCAAAAGGGCTCCAGCGGTGCTCGCCCTGGCTCCCAAGCGGGATCCCGGCTCCGGGCAGCCTGAGATGAGTTCAGAGGACAGAGCGAGATAACCCCAGGTTTTCAGCCAGGCAGCTGGGAAGAAGCAGGCTGGGTGGTTTTTAGAAGAAAGCAGAAGAGTAGCCTTGCATCCCAGGCTGTGTTTACATTTAAAATATATGTGCATATTCCGCAAAATGTTTTGTGCTTCTTCTGTAGTCGTTGGAAGTGCTACTGTAGATAGGGGTTTACTGGCAAAAATGAGAACTCTTGCCAAGATCACTTAATTTGCTCTGCTCATCAGTATATGCTTGATAACTGATTGCCACCATATGTGTACCTGGTAAAACATTCCGTGGTGAAAGCAGCTATACCCCATAGCTGGCACAGCCATCCTAGCAAAACTGCATCTCAGCCCTCCTTTTCTAATGCAGGCTACACCAAAAAAAAATCACTAGTAAAAAAGAAAAAAACACCAGCCATTACCACTATTACCAAGCCTATGTTCCTATCTGACTCCAGACTTTATAAAGTCAGGGGTAAGCCAAAAAAAAAAGTCACCTAACAATGAAGTAATGATGATGTGAGGTCTCTATGATGGAAAGAATTACGCTGGCAGCCAAACAAGAAACTTAGCAGGATGTGCTTTTGGGGATGAACATCAACAGAGTTGTCATTTCACTCAGGAAACAGCATGTTGCTTTTCAGGAGAATTAATGATTGGAAACCTGCTACCAAAACACCAGTCTGGCCTGTCTCCAATCAGCCACAGAGCAAACTCCGTGTAAACTTCATCCCCAAAATGCTTTTGGTGCTAAAACTGAGAAAATACCACGTAACACATGCACTTTCTATGAGCATATTATTTCCTCAACAGCCCAGTTTCACACCCAATTTCAGCTTCTCTCATTCCGGACAGAAATGAGAATTAGAGTGTGATGTAAAAATGCTTCATAGTTTTATTTGTTTAATTTTGGTCCCATGCTGCCACGGTCTCTCACAGCCTGAGTCGCTTCGGTGTAAGCAGGTGCAGTTGCTTAAGGTCTTTAAGGAATTGTACGGATGCAGTCAGACACTGGATACGCTAACGGGCCCACAAGGACTCTCAACCAGTGCATGCAGAGTGGCCTCTACCCTCCCAAACCTCACTTGATAAACACTGAAATTGGGTGTGCTTCCCCCTAGAGCAAACTATAACATGGGGCTGGCTGCAATTACAAAGTTTCTCCGTCCCAGTCGCTGGGGTTACAGCCCCAGCTGCATATCCAGTTTGCTCCTGGCCACAGAGAGCACATCGCAGCCAGAGCTCTGCATGGACCAACTCCAGTTTGTTGGGCCAAAAGCAGGTTTGTCACTTCAAGGCCAGCTAACGCAAGCCGGACTGAGCAGGGGGACTTGTGGTGATAGAAAGGACTGGATACAGCAAGGCGTCCACTTTCTTCATCAAATTGGACTTGAGTATTTAGATGGACACATAATAAATGAAATATAGCTCACAGGAGCAAAAATGCAAGGAACCCTAATCAGAAGGAAAAGCAACCGCCAAAGTCTCTCATTTACTCCATGCCACGGTGGGGAAAAATCAGTTACATCTCAGTTGATGCATAAGCACCTCAGATTCCAACAGCAGCCTCATGACAGTTATGATTTTACTAGGTCAGACAGACATCATCTCCTCCTGATTCATCTATGGTCTTCCTTCCTTCCTTTCTTTGCACATGAGGATGAACTGAGAACTGGCTGTGAGAAGCACTTAATAAAATATTACCTGGGCGAGGGCACCCAGTGTGCCTGTGGGAGGCTTCAGCACCTCTGCTATGATAAACTCTCTCTCCTTGGAAGACACAGCCCCAGGAATTCATGAAAATAGTAGCAAGGTTGCTACTTGCTAAATGTTGCTTTTAAAGTGCACCACACAGTACCAAACATGGGCACATTTAAGATTTGTATCCAAAAAAATGCTATAGATTTTTCCTGATTTATGTTTAACCAGCATCCTTTACCCTGCCCATCACACCAAACACCCAAACATGCTCTTCCCAGTTATGGAGGTTGATCTCTGTACTCCAACATCCAAAAAGGTCAAGGTATTTTTCCCCTAAATGGTACGAACATGGCCATTCAAGGCGATCAGCACAAAGGTGTTTGCCCGGTGGTGGTGGCTTTTCTTAGGTGGAAGAGTGCGGTTTTGCTTAAATGGGAAAATGAAGGTTCAGGTTCCCCTGAGGCCCCTCTTCCCACTGCAGGGTCAGGAACGCATGGGGTTAAGTTCAGGCCACGGTGGGTAGTTTTGTGGAAATCCTTTGTTAGAAACCAGTATTTAGTCAGGAAAGGGACTGTCCTCGGGTCGAGGATGGTTAAAACAACCACATCTCACTCCCCATTTAAAGGTCAGACTTCTCCTCCCCGTGGTGTTTAGACTGAGTATGCTACCTCCCCATCCTTCAACCACTCCTGTTCACCTCAGTGTGGCCCAGGGTATGCACAAATTACCCGCTGCCTGAAAAGGCCCCTTTGAAACTGTTTCCACCTCTTTTTCTTTTTTTTTGTTTGAGCACTATTAGTTTTTCCACCATCCCTGCTGCTACGCAGGAGTTCCCAGCGCCCGGTGCTCTGCACACTTCCAGCTGGTCCCTAACTCATCCCTCTCTTCCCTGCTGCTAAAATGCATTAACAGAAGGTGAAAGCACGGTCAGGACTTTCAGCTTCTCCATACACACGATTGCTAGAGCTCCCGTTTGAGTGACCGAGCAGGAAAGGAGGTTCCACCTAAAGAACCCCTTTGCTGCAGCGTGGGAATCAAGAGATTTTCATATCAGTTCTACTGATTTGCTATACAGCTATCAATGATCTGGGGAAACTATCTAGGGAGTTACAAATACTGTTGTGGTGGGTTTTTTAAAGCCCCTATATGTCCAAGTATGAGCAATTGTTTTCCCGATTGAAGAGGGGACCGGGAATACAGTTCCCATGTCATTCTTCCTCTCAGGAAAGCTGGAGCAGCAGAAACCTGTGAATCAAACATACTTCAGACTTATTTAACAACCTTTTACAACCTGAACTGTAAATCCCTAAAAGTGAAACGAGCTCTTCAGAAGTTTTAGGCTCAGTCAGCGCCATCGACAAGCCCTGAGCTCCCCCTGCTTTTGGAAATCCCACCAGGCACCTTTCCTGAGGTGTGTTTATTTTTAACAGTCCGACCCCAGAAGCCCACGTCCCTTTTCAGTCATCACATCAGCCTCAGGAGCTCAATGCCCACCGAAGGGCAGTGCCTGTTTGCATGCCTGGGAGCCTTGCTCTCCCCAGCTCACCTGGGCCCTGAACCTCAGGCGCTGCAGGAGCCCTGCATCTCACTTTCCACATCTGCAAAATGGGAATAACAGCATTCCTTAGCTCAAAAGGTCCCTGCGCTCATTAAATATTTCAAAAGCATGCGGGAGAATCTTCAATTATCCAAACAATCACTGCAAAGTTTCATTATTATTCCAACACTTACATTAAAGACACATGTCCTGGTAAGTAGCAGGCATGAGGAATCATTATGCTAATATTAGACAGAGCATCTGCTCAATGTTATATCTGAAACTTTGTCTCGAAGAAATAATTTAAATTATTTTTCTTCAGAATTGACATTTGTCAAACAATATGTTGCGAATAGAAATCGCAGCCAACTATGAGTAATCCAAGCGAGCACACGTACTCCACCACGGCGAAAAGCACTCGGGGAGAGAAGTTGCTGCAGTTTGGCATGGCAGGAATTAATGAGTAAAATAGCCAGGATGACGTGCTTCCTGCCTCCAAGCCATCCCTGCCAGCTTCTGCCAGTGGCACAGGCCCTCGCCTTGAGGCTGTGTGTTCTCCGTCTGCCTGTGCCCCTTCCTTCTACCTTCACTCCCAGCAGCTGGGGGTTACCCAGCCTCCCAGCTCCCTGCCCGCCTCCCGGGTTTCTGCTCAGCATCTCCCAGGGAGAAGGTTGGTTGGAAACCTGGGACCTCTCCCTTCAGCCATACGTGTACCTGTACAGACCAAAGGGCCTTAAGCAATGCTTATTGCACCACTGGAATAAACTACATAACATGTCTTCAAGCACCAACTTACCCTATTTTTATTTTTTTGCACAAGCACCTGAGCAGCTTCCCACTCACCTAACCCAGTTTTATGAAGTAGCAAGGGACAGGAGATAGCATCTTCAGAGCTATCAGCCTCGACCCTCTCAATTGCCAGCCCCATTTGCACTGAAGGAAGAGACTCTGCTACCTTCCAGCACGTTTTTTCCCTTCCCTTCTGTTTTTCTGTACAACCTTCCTATTAATTTTAGGCCAGTTGTTTCCAGCGTGCCTGGGGAGCCCTGGGGATCTGGAGGCAGCTTCTAAGGGTTTTGTGAGTTGTAACTAAGAAAAGCAAACCCAGCGCCTGGAAGCTTAAATTTGCTATGCAAATAACTGCACCCCACTGTAAAAATGTAAGATTTACAAATCAAAAAAAAAGGTTGGAAACCACTGACATAGACCAATATACGGTTAACACCCCAATAACCACATCAACACACGTGAAACAAGGTATTACAGAGTAGGTCCACATCTAGCAGAATGGGTGTCTATACATAACAAGCGTTAATTTAAAAATTAAATAAGCATTTTTACCATATATTTTGAATTATACTGTGTACACAGGAGTCACATTCCCCCCAGAATAGTGCAAAAATAAAGCTTCAATTTTACTTTTAAGAACTGAAGTTAAATGGTCACAAATTGCCATTGTAGTGTCTACTGGATAAGGTCTTTTGAATTCTACCTAATAGAACTCCTAAGTTCCATTAGAAATTGCTCATCTCAAATACCCTAAATGCCTGTTTGTAAAATCAGCCACTAAGCTCTGAGCCATCTCCCTTTTGGCAGTACTATATATATATATATATATATATACATATATATATATACAGAGAGAGAGAGAGAGAGAGAGAGTCCACAAGTATTTGTCTGCCTTTTAGACGAAAGATGCCATAGAAATAGCCATCAAAATTCAGTCATGCTGCCTAAAACCTGTTTCTCCTTAATTTTGATCCTGACACTTTTCAAGTAATCACAATCATTTCTGTCTGTGAAATTACCAGTTGTCCCATGCAAATATCCTGCTTAGATTCATTTTCCCTTAAACATGGCATGGCAAAGGATGAATTCCCAAGCAGGGAGAACACTATGCCCATAACCCCTGAGGCTTCCAGGAGGCAGGGAGTAAAAGCCATATGCAGCAACCAGCAGTGAGATGGGGCTTCCAAGCACCAAACAGGAAACCAAGCAAAGGAAATTAATAACTAACAAAAATATAAATAAAATACTCAAAGGGTGGGGGAGGTAATAGAGAAAAAAAAAAAACAAAACACACTCCCTGGAGAAAGCTTGTGCGTAAAAGGAAACACAGGGCTTGACCTTCCACCAGTGTCGATCCCTTCACTCCCAGTTTACTCCAGTGCAAGTGAGAACTGAGTAACACCCAAAATTTTTTTGCTCCATTCACCCTCATTGCGTGCCTCACTGCCCGGTCACACCAAACCATCAACCACCAGCAGCAGAGAGTGGTCCAGCCAAAGCAGCCCAATCCAGGATGTCCGTGCCCTTTGGGAAAAACAGCATGGTACAGCCCCGAGCTGCTCGAGTAAGCAATGCGAAGCCGGTGCCACACAGGCTGTTCGAGCTCATGGAGAGCATGTGTTTTGCTGGGCGAGCCATGTTATTTGAATGCCATGCTCAGGGAACGCGACGGGCTTTGAGTTTTCGGACGAGCTCCAGGTTTTAAGTCACACGTCCTAATCCACTGGTGCTCAGCCACGGGTACTGCACTTGCAGCTTGCGCATCTTGGTGCGTGTCTCGGCAAATTGCCAGCGTGCTGCCTTTCACGTGCAGTGGTGTCATTACAGCCGGGATTAACCCAAATGCTGCCACCACTTGTCTTTTAGAGGAAAACCCCATGCAAAGAAATAGCTGGCTGCTTCTGCCACCCCTCCAGGGCAGCATCCCGCTGTAGCAGCCACTGGCACCTGCCCTGCAGCAGAGGCAGAGGAGAAGGCAGCAGCCATGGGCAGCGTGCCCCGTCTTGGACCTTTGGCACTTGCTCACACCCTGCTCCCGTAACAGCCAGCTCTCAGGTTCCCCTGCTCAGCCCGATTTACCTCTCTGGCACGCGAGCTGAGGGAAAAGCCGGGGCACTGCCCTGTGAGCCTGAGGGACTCTCAGTTTCGTTGCAGGATTTTTTCATTTGCTCCAGCTGAACTGACAGGTTGGTTACTATTTTTAAAAATGTCCCCTGCACACCCTGACCTTTGGATGGGTGCTCTTGCAGTATCATTAGTATGTACCCAGATAAACAGGAAAGTTTTCCCAACAATTTGCCCATTCATTTCAATGGAGTAGTTCTGAGTTGAATTTGGCCCCAGATTCTCCATGGTGTTTAAATAGGACAGTTTATGCTGCACACGGCTGTGGACTCACCCAGGAAGAAGTAAAATAATGAATGACACAAGAAACATTGAATAATACATCCTCATTAGAGAAAAACTAGATTAATCCTGAAGTGCAGTCTTAAATGGGGCTACATCATGAGGTGGATGACTACAAGGCCTGGATGGGGATGGACAATGACAGCTCTTACTTTCTTCTAGAGACAAAACACTCATGCATTCCCTAAAGCTGCCTCCTCTGCTAGGACCTAAGGATAAACTAACAACTTTTAATACAGTTCTTCCAAATCCAGTATATTGAGCAGCAATTAGAAACTCTTAAAACTTTCAAGGCAGTAACAACAGCAGTGTGTTTGGACTGAAACTTCACAAATACCTATATACTGTGAAGCCAGGTAATAACGCATCAGTGAATTTTCTTGGAAGAATTATTTCCCATGACGAAAGCTCCACCAGAAGCTTCTGCTGCTTTTTGCATTAATTGCATTACCTCATTTCTGCTTCTCGCTAAAGAAACTTGCAACATTTTGTCAGCTCATATTCTCTCTTTCAAGTCAGAATTAGCAATAGAAAACCAAAATAGTTTTATTAGTGGACTGTGTCCTTTTAACAAACTTCAGTAATAAAACATCATAAGTTTTGCATCTGTGGCTAAACGCAACAGGACTGGGGGGGTGTGCATTTGGCCACTAACAGACAGCATCTTTTGATGGAAGCTCAAGGGAGAGCAGGCAGCAGCCTAACAACACCAAAAAAGGGGGAAAAAAGCATCATTCAGGCAACAACCATAACTTTATAGTTAAGAGTCAGTTGAGTTTTTTTGCATTTGTAAAGCAGGGATTTCAGTTCTTTGATGTATAAGAAAATGCGCACAGCACAGCTTCTCCAAATTTACAGCATTTGGTCTTTAAGTGTAGAAATATGCATCCACTGGATAATAATGTTAGAGCTGGTGCAAAACTAGTTTCTGCAGCAAGCTTGTCTTTGTCCTAAGTGACCTCACAGCACAGTAACGTTGGCTCTGAAATACTTTGTGCAAAGTTAAAATTCAGTAAAATCTTAAATGTAGACTACACTAGGAAAAATATAGTTAAGCAAAAGTATGAACGCCTGTTGCACCTAATCAATGTGCTCACCTATGTTACATCAGCTACTTAATACAGCATCTCTGAAGCAGGGCTCTTATGAGACAAGAGTTAACAAATCTCTCATTTACTGCAGCCATGCATTTATCAGTGGCTGAAGCGAACGGGCAGGGGCAGCAGAGTATGGCAGCAGTTCTCATTGCTCACTTGCCACTGCTTGTGAAAAACATTGTGGCTACTTGGGAGTTTGAACACTGGGGACGTAAGGCTCCCAGCAGCCTTGCCTCTTTGTCTGGCATCTTTGTGTGCTGCTTCATAGCACAAAGGAAGCCTTTAAAATACAGAGAAAAAGGGGGCTGGGGGTTTTAACCCTGCACACCTTTTCCCAATGTGCTATTCTTGGCAGCACAGGCCTCTAAGCTATTGCTAATAAAAATATATTAATGTCTGTCTTCTCCAGCATACTTCCTGGCTGGAATTTATCTCGCCCAACTTCAGATTTCTACAAAGTAAATACCTCCACACCTCCTTTTATGGAGGAAGTCCTAGAGTTGATTCACTTCATTGCAAGATACACATCTAAAGTAGTAGGTGAATCATGCCCTGGAACATTTTTTTTCTCTCTACTGACTGCAAAGGGAGAGTGGATGACTTCTCAACTGGAGAGAGATGAGAGGAGTCCCAACCCTGCTGCTCACACTGCCCCAAAACTCCAGTAGCGTGGTCTTAAAAGGACGTGTGTATGTGAGTGCATGAGTGTGCATTATTTTACACTTCATCAAACCACTAGAAATGTCACCTGACTACCTTCACTGTGGTTATTATGTGTAATTCATACCTTCAGTTGTGTATAATTCACTAATGAATGCCATACCAAAAAAATTACATGTTTTAGACAAGGAAATTCATCAAAAAGACCCTTCCAAATAAGATGTAGTAACTTAGAACTTAGAAACTTAGGAAATCAAGACTTCAAGTCACATACAAAAATAAATTCAAATAAACACATGTGAAGTGAAGGTATCAAAAAATCTCTAACACTCTGAACTAATACATTGCAGGAAATCATAAAATCACCACTGCAGTGTTTGTGGTTCCAGAAGCTGAGCTGCCATTCTTGGTCAAACCAAGGTCTATCAACTCCTGTATCCTTCTGTATCACTTCTCCAGAGGTAACCAGAAGGTACGTGGCTGTACCATCAAACTGCACTCAAGAAGGTATAGCGAGGGACGAGAAGGACAGGTCTCCACTGGGTGATTGAACTTCATCAGTACCATGATGAAAACCCAGAACTGCAAACAGTTTGCACAAACAGGAGAAAATAGCTGCAAAGTGCTTGGGCCACTTGGAAGTCTATGTACAGCCAGTAATTAGTTGCTATGTCCCCAAATGTCCAAGTAACCTATTGCAACAACCGAGACCGTGTCTGTGTATGTGGCTACAACCTAATTAGGGCTGGAGTATTTCCAGGTGAAGTTCAACCTCCGGTAAGCCCCTTCAAGTAGTGTACGGGCTACGCTGGCACTCAGGGATGGATCTGACCTATCTGTGGACAGCTGTTCCTCCCAGCACAGCATCAGGGACTGGGCAGGACATTTCTAATTTAGACAAGAGTTGGCTAACTTTCTTCCAAACTTAGTTTTGACAATTTGAAAGTAAACACTCCACAGGCAAGATCCCAGCTCTCTTAACGCAACTGTTTATTGGGTTTTTTTTAGGCTAGCTATCCTGTAAACAACATGGCCACACATCGTTTTAGCAACTAAGGGAGTGTTCATAACCACCAGGCCAGCCCCTGATAAACTTACTTTGCATGAGAAGGTATTTTTCTCTGATTTTATTTTTTCTGCTGTTCTATATTCTCTCTCCTGCATTCAGGGTCACACAAGCAACTGAAAGAGTATGAATTGGCTGTAGAGATGATTTGTGGTTTTATTCCTGAAAGAGAAGATATGGCAATGGTCTAGGAAATGAAAACGCAGATTTCTAGGAATCCAGAGAATGGCACTGAAACTCCAGAAAACTGAAATGCAGCCTTCAGCATGGGGATTGCCTGGACCCCTAACCAAGCAGTACACACCAGTCCTGCAAGCCACCATCCTCAGGACAAGGAAACAACTAAATGTGGGTGCTGCTTTGCCATTGGAGCCTCCTGCTCAGAGCAGATTCTGTGAGAGGAAGATGGGGAAAGTCCACATAGGTTTAGATCTGTAGCAGGGATGCTGGCAGACAGGTTTTCTTTGTGCATGGATGTCTTATTTCAGAGGTTTGCCTGCTCTGCCTTGGGATGCAGTGAAGATCTTTCACATTTTTTAATTTGAAAAATGAAATCAGGAGGAAGACCCTCTCACTTGGCTTGAATTAATGTGCTGGTTAAAGTGTTCAGCTACAATGACGGAAGCTCAGATGAGATCTGATTTTCTCCATCCAGGTGAGCATCCTAATAACCTGGCAGGTTGGATGTGGATCATAACCCTCTCCACATTGGGAACTGGATCTGTCTTATGTAAACAGTTAGTTATTAGTTGGAGGAAAAAATCGACTGGGGTTTTCCATGTATCAAAACAACCAGCAAGAACCAGGCTGTCACACACACAGGACCAGCTAAGCCTGACTCTGCAGGGGACTTCCTGGGAGCCTCTGTCATGGATTTCTTTCCAGATCTGAAAAAAACATGGTCAGAACTGGGCTATTCCTGCACAAAGTTCTGTTCGTGTGAATCCCAATTTTCCTGCTCTCCGGTGCTCAGGAGAGCACAGCTGCTTTTCTCCTCTGTGCCCACAAACACACTGAGTGTCCAAGCTTGGGGACAGGCAAGCCACACTGATCCTCACCTCACAGCACAGAGTGTCCTGTCCTACATTTTCTCTGTATAAAAATGCAAACTTTCAAAACTGTGATTATTTTTTAAAGAATTTTTGTTTTACAACTACTTTAAGTTCATTCTCCAGTGTAGCATTGTGTCAAGGGTATAAAATTAGCCAACAGATTATCTTTGGTTATTTTATTGAGCAGAGAAAGAGAAATAAAATATTAGGTAGTCTCTCTCTTTGCCTCTAGATTGCCCCTTCTGTCACATGAAGTAAGAAGGACAAATCTTGACGCTCTGTTTTAGTTTAGACTTTTTTGGGGGGGAAGTGGAAAGAGAGAAAAGCATTTTCTGCATCTGAGCTCCCATGGCCTAGGCAAAACTGGAGCCAGTCTTGGCCCACACAGCAGCTGGGTGATGCTTCAACAATTTGCTATTATACCAGCTTTTGTGAACTTAGGGCTTGTGTATCTGTGCACATCATGCTCCTTTTGGAGGATGAAGCTTTTAAAACTCGTCTGCTCACCCTTTTTAAGTTTCCCATTATAACTCCTCAAAACAGTGTTAAACAATACGAAAAAGCTGCTACAGTCACCTTCTGCAGCCCCCTAGAGACCCCAAACAAGGAAAAAATCGCAAAACCTTAATGTAAAATCAATGCTTCGAACTCAGGGAGGTCTGAAAAAGAAACATGGAGCAGCAGCACTACCTGAAAAAGTGTGTTTGAGCTGTGAAGTGCATATGGTGGCCAAATAAAAGGGTGCATTTCTATCAGTGCATTTCTGAAGCGCTTGATGATTTATTTCTAGATGCAGAAAGACGGGACAGGCACACAGTGAATTTCAAGGCAGAAAAGGGCTGTTGTAAATCAGGTTGTCGTTTTTCTTATCTTCTAAAAAGAAGCCCACAGAGGTTAATTTAAACAGCGAGGTATGTTTCCCTCTCTCAATTTTCTTCTCTCCCTCATGGCTTTATGGCAGAACTTATGTTATTGCTTACCTCCAAGGCGGGATAACAGAAAAGGACTTCTGCTGGAGATCAGCCAATGCTCTATGCTGGATATCCGCAGAAGATGGAGAAAAATCTTTGAGCTTTAGGTGATGTCCAGATGTTTTTGCATCTGCTTTGGCATCTTTGACTGGCTTTGGCATCTGACGTGGTGTGCGCATTCAGGAAAGCAATCCAGACTTGCCATGCTCCAAGCTGCTTAGCCTTGCAGATGCCTAAACTTGACTAGAGGCCATGTAGCACCTAAAATATCCCTGGGTGCTCACATTCAGGCACCCAAACATGCTCAGAAATACCCCAAGCTTTGGAGCTGGACACTTTGCTCATATCTAATCTATGTCTTGATCCAAAGGGAAGGCATCTGCTCAAACACCACCCACTAGGCATGGGCAGCCCCCAAATTCAGCATGAAGCACAAAAGCTGCTCTCTGATATGGATAGGAGCTGTACGAGAAATGCTGATGGGCAGTCACTTTCTTCCCAGAATAAGTTTTATGATGTTATCTTGGACTAGAGGTTTGCCGTTCCCCTTAGACACCTGTTCCTGCTCCCCTCACCTCCCACAACGAAAGGCAGGAGACATCACCTTTTTGGTGGAGACTGTCATGCAAGATTGTGCCAGAACACGGCCATGACTGTCTTTGGCCACTTCTGCAGGCTGTATTAGGTTTTGCAATAAAAATCTCACCTGCACACCCACAAAGGAGAACAGAGAGTCCACGGCAGGCAGGGGAAGCAAATAACACCCTGCTCAGCTACTCCCAGGCCCATCCCAGGAGCCATCAGCCCATCCTAGGCCCATCTCCACAAACCCAGAGTAGCACAGGGCACAATGGCAGGTGGAGACCAAAATTATGGGCTCAGAGGAAGGGACACCCTGCCTGGCTCCTCCGAGGGCTGTCCCAGGAGAGCTACAGCCCCAGGGTACAGTTGTGAAATCCATTGAGATGAGTCAAGTGGAGCTCCTTTGAGACTGAGGGGGTGTGGGACATGCAGGATGCAGGGGAAGGGCAACTGGGGGTTGCACAAGACTTACAACAGGATGTTTAGGGAAGGAACCACAGTTGGGGAAGGGAGGGATCAAGATGGTTTTGGGAGGAACATATGTGGTAAAATACAGGGATAAGGAGATAAAAAGGGCCATCCCTGTGTAAAGAGTGCTGGTCAGTACGCTTATGCAGCCATGCCCTGGTGCATGATGAGTGCAGTCTGTCCTATCTTCTATTAAACTTCATTTCCAACTATTTTCCTGGAGGAGGGATCTGATCTGCATGCTTGTGTACGGGGTCTGGGTGCAGCAGCTGGACTGGGACTCGGGTCAGTGTGTGATCACTAGCAAACACTAAGCCGGACTAATTGGGAAGTAGGTGAAGGTCCTGGGAGCCAGTGGGGTGTGTGTGTCTCTCTACAGGTGAGACCAGAGGAAAAACTGGCTATCAGAGGGACTGGGGTGTCCTGGCCAGCTGCCAGAGAGGGGGGCGTATGTGGAGATGTTGGTCTGTGAGTGGGTCAGTACCAGCAACTGGAGTTGCTGCAGCTGAGGCTGCAGTGCTGCACAGGACTGCGGTCAACCGCAACACCTAAGCATTGGGGTTTCTTTGGCACAGTGTGATTTTAGAATGGCAAAACTGTTTTGGTAGCTCTGTATCACCCATTACAACCAACAGCTCTGAGACAGTGACATAAAAATTACTTCCTTGGCCATCGATCCAGCAGATCTGAAACCATAACCTCCTCCAGAAAGCTGTATTCTGCCACCAGCTCAGAAGTTCTAAGCTTCTTTCCCTGACTCTGCTTAGATGTTTAAAAGACTAGCTTGGAAATTTTTCTTTTATATATATTATTTTACAGTTTCAATTCAACAGAGAAAGCTCTTAAAATTTTCCTTCAAGGGCTTAAGCCTAAGTAATTACAGGCTACAGTCACACAGTATATGCTGGCTGGTAGAGCTCTCTTCACTGCCAGAAAAGCAGGTCAATTATAAGCAATGAACCCACATTACCAGGAGAGAAAGCTGGTTTGAATTCTGGTCAATTAGTGCTAAAACTGTCTTGGAAGAGAAAGGTAAATTGAGCTAATAGAGCTATGCAGCAAGACCTACATATCTCAGCACTGAGCACAGACAGCAAAGGCTTAATTTCTGAGATGGCAGAAATTAATGATGTTTTGGCATAAAATCAACTTCAAACCTGCAGGGTAAAGTTGGTGAGGTTCCCATCCTGTCTCTTCTCACCTCCAACTTAGGGTCTCGATTAAAAAAAACATGCCTACTTAGGGAGGGTGCTGCAACACATAATTAACTTTAAGGATGTTCTTACATACTTTCCCAGACCGAGGCTCGCGACAAAGTGTAAAGAGCTGCGGTGTGTAAGGGCTTGCTGGACTCCTGCCATTCCCATGACTGCCACAGCCAGGGAGGAAGAGGAGGAGGAGCAAGCATGAAGCAGGCTTCCTCGGGTGCTCCTTGCCGAGGGCTGGCTCTCAAATAGCCCAGAGACCTGGGACCAGTAGCTTGAGTCAGGGGGTTTGTGGGAATCCTCCACCACCACCCCTGTTTTGAGCGTGGATTATTGGAAGTAACACAAGCTTCTAGGGAAAAGGTTAAAAAGAGATCATTAACTTGAAAACTTTGTTTTCTCCAGCTGGTAGATCTGCACATCACCTCCCAGAGGCCACATCAGTAGAAAGGAAGAGCCAGGCATCTCCCAGCTCTCTGTTCACTACTGCTCGTGCAAGGCACATAAAGGTGAATTGCCCCTTCAGGGTTTATCATCTAAGATGGCAGCAACCAGTGGGATGCAGCAGCACAGACAAGCCCAGAGGGATGACAGAGAGGGGAAACTGAGTAGGCAGTTCCCAGGACATGGAGGGAAAGCAGTGATGGGGAGCTGAGACTACTGCCCCAGATTGCCTCCTGCAAGCCAGGAAGGGGCTGTAGCTCCAGTGCTCCTCATGCCCTGTCTCATGTCACAGCAAGAGCACAAGAAGCAGACACATGGAACCTGGCTCTCAAGAGGCTATGCACCAGTGGCAGGGTCACTGGACTATTATTTTTAATCCCTGACTTGCCTCTGTGTGCCCAGGTATAAGGGGAACATCCTTCATAGCATGGCTGAGGTGGGAAGGTGCTTCTGGTGATCATCTTGTCCAACCCCCTGCTCAAGCAGGGCCACCTAGAGCAGGTTGCCCAGGACAGTTATCTGACATTGAAGTGTGCCAGGGCTTCCCTGCCTCAGAGCTTGCTGGTACCAGGCAAGTCTGAGCACCACAAAGTGCAAGGCATCGACATGGAGAATCTGGTCCTAGGCATGCACTTCTGTACTATGATATGCAAAGTGCTGTGTTCACCATGTGAGTGCCGCCATACCCTCACAAACCTTCATCCTTCCGCTGCCAGAGCCAGGAGATGCTGGCATGGTCCAGACCAAGGAAAGCTGGAGATGAGAGGCAAGAAGCACATGTTGGGTCCACCATATGCCAAGGCTGTCCCACAAACCAACACTGCCATATGAGAAGGTGCTGCGGTGGCTCTAGGTCCCAGCAAGTGCCCGCAGGCAGAGATGCAGGCAGTGTGGCCAGGCTCTGCCCACAGCATCACCATGTCATGCCTCTGCCCCCCCTCTAAACAAAGCTCCTCTCCTTACGCAGCGCAGGATGGGACCCAACCATGCACAACCTCATCAAGCATGAAATGTTAATGCCCACCAGATCATGAACTGGCAGGACAGAAACCATGAGCAGGTCATTGCGCATCACTTCATAGATTTGCAGTGGCATAAAGCTGATTAAGAAAGAAAGGAATCAAGGAATAAAGCTCTGCCTGGACACAAAGTGCAAATACAGGACACCCATTTGGTTAGACAAGGTTCATCCCATTTTCCTTCTCTGTGGATTTTGCTTGGGTTAACCCTAGCACAAAGTGGGGATTGTGAAAGCCCAGGAATACTCTGAGGTTGCTGGCAGCCAGTTTTATTGGCCTGCTCGCTCCTCCAGCTTTTCTTAAAAAGCTCAAAAGCAAAACAACTGCGGCTCAGACACGCAGTGATCCACCGAGCCCCACGTTTCTCTGTTTACAGGCAAACGGCTACAAAAACACCCTGTGTTGCTGGAAGACTCGACACCTTTTTTTTTCACTCTACTAAATGTTATGGTGACCTTAAACGGCATGAGCGCTCTCAGAAGCGCCTCAGCTGACCCATTGCTTATCTGAGCAGCTCCCTAATCTCCCATTCGGAGCTACAGGACCTGCCCATGGACCTTGCAGCTCTGCAGACATCTCCCTGCTCATGGGCGCAGCACTTCAAAGACAGGTGCAAAGCAGAACATAATAGTGAGCATAAAAGGAAAAAAAAAATGCTTCCTTGCTAGGCAGGCAGTGTTTGACTTGCACATGTGAGACTATATCTTAAGCAGCCTTGCTTTTTTATACCTCTCACAGAACAGACCTATGCCTAGTTTTATTAATAATAGACGTGTCTGTCTCTTTTTTAAAATGTTATTAAGATCCACTCAAAGATTTTCCTTGGTAATGAATTCCGGGGCTTAATTATGCACTGCATTAACAGGCTTAGTGTTTTTAAATGTAATATCTAATCTCGTTAGAGGCCACGTGCTCTTGCATTTTCAGAGCAAGTTAAATAACAAAACTAGTGTATCCTGTATACCTTTACAGTATGTTTACTGTATTGATCAAATTACTGTGGACACATTGGATACATTGCCACTGTGATGCATCTTCAAAGTGAGTCAACCTTTCTAAATGTTGCACTGATTTACAGAAATCCTTCACCTCCATCTCAATTAATGCCAACAAAACTGAAAACGTCTGTTGTTCCACGCTCATCTCAGTAACGCTCCCCGCATGGTTTAGGGAAAAAATGAGTTTATGCACTGACATTCTTCAAACGAATACTTCACGTTGGCTGTCATGCTACCACAACCAGTAGATGACAAAATGCTATTGCTTCCAGATCACTGTAGTATAAACCATGCTGTCATACCAGGACTTCCCATGTCTAATAGCTTTCAGACAAGCTTTCCCCATAGTGTGAGCTGGGTTAATACACGTGCAGCTGGTTTTACACTGGCAAAAGGACAGTCACACACAGGGAGAGGTTTCATGTCAGCCTCTCCCCCATGCTGTAACACCTAAATTTCTCATCAGCTTCCCCAGCACCATGATATGACAACTGGATCTAATATTGATGAAGATTAAATATGTGTATAGATTTCAGACCTGCTCTGCTAAATGCTACTCATTGACTTTACCTGTACATAACCAGGTCCATACTAGCCTCCTGTTTTTAATATTCACATTCTAAAGACTACATTTTTTTTCTGTACCCAGAACAAATAAGAAAATGAACCTACCCACCTCGCTGCTGGAAGATGCTATTTACTCACCTACTTAATTTTGCTTCTGTGGTGTAATAATAATAAGAGAAGAAATAAGAAAACAATCAAGAAAAAATAAGGGCATTTTGTTTATCTGTGTCAACATGAAATTGAGCTGGTAAACATTGCTCTTAAAACTCAGGTATCTTTTTGAGTTTAAAAGTTACTTCATACTCCAGGATTAAATGCAACTATGGTCACATGGAATTAAAGCAAATACAAAACATTAAAAAATGCTAACAACTACCTCATTGTCTGTGAGAAAATGTTTTGGTTTTTTTCATATAAACAACATAAGAATTGAGACTAAGCAAATAATATTATAATTGCCTCTATGGCTACAGAATAGAGCATAAATCTGAAATATAACTCAAGACAACAATGCATACTTGAGATATATCTTGTTAAAAGTAAAAGGCTTCAACAGCCAAGAGCTCACATTACGAACGTTAACAGCAGCATATAATTTTCATCAGGATTTCCACTGCGTAATGCCCATTTCAGTTTAATGCACACACTTGATGCATCATATAGAAGCAAGTCCCTCATCTGTACGCTTCTCTTAACAGCAAGACTGTTCACATTGACTGAAGGTGACCCATTACTCACAGATCATTTTAAAAAGCTGTGGTGCTTCATTTCTTCAAAACTCAAATATTGAAATGCATTAACAATTTTTGTGCCAATCCTGGGCCTCCATTAGGCCAAACTGTCCCAGTCCCCCGTCAATCCTCTTCAATAGCCCATACATTAGCAATATATATATGTAAGGATACCTGTTCCTCTGAATCTGACAGTGTATAGACATTCCTCTGCATATTTTTAGGTTTTGCATTTCTAAAATTTTCAAAGAATAATGAGCCCTTAAGCAAGCACAAATTGTTCTGGTACGAAATCCATGTATAGACAGAGAATCGTCTTGTTAAAATGCACACGGAAACATTCTGCAGAACATCTTTGAAAAAACTCCAAGAGAGAAACAATATGTCACAAAATACAATGTATTCATGAGCTTGCTATGGATAAAGTGCAATTGCTGTGCTGTTGTTATTTTTCCAAATACATGCGAGTGTATTTAAATGAGTATGGATGAAAGACAATAAAATACAAAGAATGACATTTGAAAAAGAAGCTTGCCTTTCTCTGTTGGTGCTGTTTGTGGCTTCTTTGAATAGGACTGCTTTTGTTCTTTTTGAATATATACCTTATGGAGCATAACAACACTTTCCTAAGAAATAAATGTTTCAATCTGAATCTTCTAAATACCTTTCATTTGAAAACTGGAACACATAAATACCCCAGTGTTAGCCTAGTAAAATCTGAAGGACTTTCAGATGAACAAGATAGGGTAGAAGTTTCACCATAGAGCCACACACAAATGTACAACTAAACCTGTGGGCTTGTTCTTTTCCGTGATGAATCTCTGCAGGAAAACAGAGAGCTGATCTTTGCTAGATTAGACTTGGAGGCGCTTCACTGGCTGAAGACCAAAAATACTGTGATTAAAAACGCTAACATATATTTTGGGATTACTCTGTTTAACTGCTAAGACAAGTTGCCATTACAATATCATTGGTTTATTGCTGTAGTCAGGATCTGGCCAAATAAAAGACCCTTTCTATACCTAAATGCTCGAATTTGGGATCTCAGAGATGCCCAACATGAAGTCCAGGCAGGACACGCAGCCAGAAAGATCTCACACATGATCTGATCAATTTTGAAGAACATAACCTTTGGAATCTTTCTGAATTAATACTCATTTCAACTTGAAAACCCCTGGGACAACTTTGTACACCAGCTTTCCAAGCAACTCAGTGTAGTATAGAGGAGCATCTTGGGAAAGATTCTAAAAATAGGCCCTCTGGTTACCACAGCAAAGTACCCAAACATGCATGGAAATATTTTAGTGCAAACAGAATCTGGATTTCACTTTTTTCTATCCCATTCCCAAGACCATAACCTGCCATGGTATGTTACAAGTACATATAATTAAAATTCAACATCTTTTCCCTGCACTGAGCTCCATCCATCTCTTACACCCACTTTGAACCTCATTTGCTCGCAGCTGCCCGGTGTTTCAATTCCATCAAACAGGACTTTTCGTAACTCTGAATGAAAAAAACATCAACAACTTTCTAATTTTGGATCTGCGAACAAACCTCGGAGCCCGGGCACTCTCCAGGAGACTGAGACAACTGATGTTAATAGCTGCACTTTACTTTTTACAAACCTCCTCAGCCCTGGGATCTTGGTAAGCTTTGCAAATACCAATAAGCATCTGGATTCCCCCGTGAAAAAGGCATTACTTATTATCAGAGCAAGATTAGTAGCCAGTGAGCAATTTCTGAGGGGTGGCAGAAGAATTATGTGTGGCTGGAGCAGGCTTTCAGCTCCCAAATACTGGCAAGAGACCTTCAGCATCTTTGCTTGCTGTTCAGCTATAGCTCAAAAACAAATGGCATGCACATTTTGTGACAATTTCTCCTTCTCCAGAGATGAATGCTGCTATCTCTGAAGGACCAATCTCAGCCATGCTGGAGACCTCTCTCTTTTGCATCTTGACCAGGACTTTGCAGTACTGGGGGAGAAGCAGCAACAATGACACAACTCCAGAAGCCATGGCCCAAAAGCACATGCACTTGTTTTGGATACACTATCCTCTTCAGCTCATGCCAAGCAAAAGCCATCAAAATCAAGATGACTCCAGGTGAGCATTGATTCAGTTTTTGCAGCTCCTGGAGCCAACGGGGTAATAAGCAAGGCTGGAGATAGATGGGAAGCAGTCTTCTTCAGACAGAGCCCATGCAGAGATGAAGGTCAGAGCTGCAACCATCAGGCTGACTGAGATCCTGGACCACTACCCACCTCACTGCTGGAAGATGCTTTGTAACCACCTACTTATTTTCATTGCAACAGTCTACTAACACTTATCTGGTGAGAACTGAATGATGATCAGTAATGCCAATCCCCTACAGACTCAAAGTGGCAGGAGCTGGCAACCTGCTCTTAAAAATGTGTGTTCTGGGCAAAACTGTGTAGGAAGGTGCATGGGAGGAATTCACCAGGATTATGCTCAAAGCAATACTCCAAAGGCTACAAAATTTAGCCCCAGAAACTGTTACAACAAAATTTTCAATACTTACTTACTTAGCCTTCACACAGAATTAACAGCAGTCCAGTAAAAACACAGCCTTATCCTGGTAAGAAATCATACACACATTTTAATGTGCCACCTGCATATACTGCGCAAATCTACAAGGCCCTAAATATAAACAGACAGCCCTTTCCTGGCTGTTAAAATGAACACTACCTCAGCTTGTTCTCTGAGCAAGCCAAAATTATAGCTGCTTGGAGATCAGAAACATTTTAGGGAGGGACACTTTCTGGCCGCCCCCCCCCCCCTTTTTACAGTGTTTGTAGTTTTATGAATAAGGCATTCATTGTGCCCAAACCTCAAAGATATCCACCTTGAAGGGAGAGCTAAAATTAGTGTTAAGTATATTCCTGAAACTGTCAGAAGAAAAGACGGCTCGTGTGGGATGCTAGAGATTCGGCAGGCAAAACAACATCCCTGAAAAGGCTGGGTCCTCTGCTGCACCTCTTGTTGGAAAGCCAATGGGTTTGCATACATCCCACATACACACTTGTTTACCTGTTCAAAAAACTTAGTTATTCCTGGGAAGTCCAGCAGTGTAAAGCGATGCCAGCACATACATGCCTGACCAGGCAGCTTCTGGGAGCAGAGTAAGCATGAACATGCAACTATGTGAGCAATTTCCATTCCAGAAGACCCCAAATCATTTTAAAGGCAGTAAATATGGAGCTGACATCCCTTATTATGAATTATTAGGCAGGTCTGGATGGAGCATGACACGTTTATCAGCAAAGGATCAAGGGAAAGGCAAAAGAAACCTCCTTTTCACTCCCAATGACATTAGGGAGTACATGGCCAGCGGTGCCTGGCTTCTGACCTGCTGCAGGAGGGAGGGACTGGTCAGTCACCTTGCATGTAAAAATCCAGAGCAACTGGGTAAGGAAAGCAGTGCCTCCCTGATCACCCTGGCTGGAGTGAAACCAGGTATATATGTGTGTGTAAATACATACACATATATATGGGTACATATGCATATACCTATATATAACCTCAGCACGCACTCGGTACCCTGCCAGCCAAGGCCATGACAGCAGCAGCGCTGGCAGGCAGCACGTGTGGCACATACCCCTCCTTTCCCTTCCCAACCTTTGCTTACATTTCATCTAGTCTACTCTGATTCCAAGGTTTAATAAAATTTAATCCCAGCA